>NW_027327991.1:0-85614 GCF_047675955.1 Chlorocebus sabaeus
CCCTCTATGGGCTTCCAAATATCACTTTGCAAATAAAACAAGAACAGCCTTCGCGAAAGGCTTCTTGAGAGGGAAGCTGTAACTCTGTGAGATGAACTAACAGAACACAAAGCAGTTTCTCAGAAAGCTTGTTTTCTGTTTTATCTTAGGATATTTCCATTTTCACCATAGCCCTCTATTGGTTTCAAAATATCAGTTTGCAAATCCCACAAGAACAGTCTTAGGGAAAGGCTTCTTGAGAGGAAAGCTGTAATACTGTGAGATGAATTAACAGAACACAAAGCAGTTTCTCAGAAAGCTTCTTTCCAGTTTTTTACGGAAGATATTTCAATTTACACCATAGCCCTCTATTGGCTTCCAAATATCACTTTCCAAATTCCACAAGAACAGTCTTAGTGAATGGCTTCTTGGGGGGAAAGCTGTAACACTGTGAGATGAACTAACAAAACCAAAGCAGTTTTTCATAAAGCTTCTTTTCGGTTTTTATCTTAGTATAATTCGTTTTTCACCATAGCCTTCTATGGGCTTCCAAATATCACTTTGCAAATTTCATAAGAACTGTCTGAGTGAACGGCTTCTTGAGGGGAAAGCTGTAACTCTGTGAGATGAACTAACAGAACACAAAACAGTTTCTCAGAAAGCTTCTTTTCGGTTTTTATCTTAGGATATTTCCATTTTCACCACAGCCATCTATGGGCTTCCAAATATCACTTTGCAAATTCCACAAGAACAGTTTTAGCAAAAGGCTTCTTTAGGAGAAAGCTGTAACTCTGTGAGATGAATTAACAGAACACAACACAGTTTCCAGAAAGCTTCTTGCCAGTTTTTAACTGAAGATATTTCCTTTTACACCATAGACCTCTAAGGGCTTCAAAATATGACTTTGCAAATTCCACAAGAACTGCGTTATTGAAAGGCTTCTTGAGGGGAAAGCTGTAACCCTCTGAGATGAATTAGCAAAACACAAAGCAGTTTCTCAGAAAGCTTCTTTTCAGTTTTTATCTTAGGATATTTCCCTTTTCACCAGAGCCCTGTATGGGTATCCAAATATCACGTTGTAAATTCCACACAGCAGTCTTAGCGAAAGGCTTCTTGAGGAAAAGCTGTAATTCTCTGAGATGAATTTAAAAAAACACAAAGCAGTTTCGTAGAAATATTCTTTCCAGTTTTTTAACGGAAGATATATCCTTTTTCACCATATCCCTCTATGGGCTTCCAAATATCACGTTGCAAATTCCACAAGAACAACCTTAGCGAAAGTCTTCTTGAGGGGAAAGCTGTAACTCTGTGAGATGAATTAACAGAACACAAAGCAGTTTCTCAGGAAGCTTCTTTTCAGTTTTTATCTTAGGTTATTTCCTTTTTCACCATAGCCCTCTATGGGCTTCCAAATATCACTTTGCAAATTCCACAAGAACAGTCTTAGCGAAAGGTTTCTTGAGGGGAAAGCTGTAACTCTGTGAGATGAACTAACAGAACACAAAGCAGTTTCTCAGAAACCTTCTTTTCGGTTTTTATCTTAGGATATTTCCATTTTCACCATAGCCCTCTAGGGGTTTCAAATATCACTTTGTAATTTACACAAGAACAGTCTCATCGAAAGGCTTCTTGAGGGGAAAGCTGTAAGTCTGTAAGATGAATTAACAGAACACAAAACAGTTTCTCAGAATCCTTCTTTTCAGTTTTTATCATAGGATAATTCCTTTTTCACCACAACCCTGTATGGGATTCCAAATATCACTTTGCAAATTCCACATGAACAGTCTTAGCTAAAGGCTTCTTGAGGGGAAAGCTGTACTCAGTGAGATGAATTAACAGAACACAAAGCAGTTTCTCAGAAAGATTCTTTCCAGTTTTTAACGGAACATATTTCCTTTTTCACCGTAGCCATCTATAGACTTCCAACTATCACCTTGCAAATTCCACAGGAACAGACTTAGTGAACGGCTTCTTGACGGGAACGCTGTAACTCTGTGAGATGAATTAAGAGAACACAAAGCAGTTTCTCAGAAACATTCTTTCCAGGTTTTAACGGAAGATTTTTCCTTTTTCACCATAGCCCTCTATGGGCTTCCAAATATCACTTTGCAAATAAAACAAGAACAGCCTTCGCGAAAGGCTTCTTGAGAGGGAAGCTGTAACTCTGTGAGATGAACTAACAGAACACAAAGCAGTTTCTCAGAAAGCTTGTTTTCTGTTTTATCTTAGGATATTTCCATTTTCACCATAGCCCTCTATTGGTTTCAAAATATCAGTTTGCAAATCCCACAAGAACAGTCTTAGGGAAAGGCTTCTTGAGAGGAAAGCTGTAATACTGTGAGATGAATTAACAGAACACAAAGCAGTTTCTCAGAAAGCTTCTTTCCAGTTTTTTACGGAAGATATTTCAATTTACACCATAGCCCTCTATTGGCTTCCAAATATCACTTTCCAAATTCCACAAGAACAGTCTTAGTGAATGGCTTCTTGGGGGGAAAGCTGTAACACTGTGAGATGAACTAACAAAACCAAAGCAGTTTTTCATAAAGCTTCTTTTCGGTTTTTATCTTAGTATAATTCGTTTTTCACCATAGCCTTCTATGGGCTTCCAAATATCACTTTGCAAATTTCATAAGAACTGTCTGAGTGAACGGCTTCTTGAGGGGAAAGCTGTAACTCTGTGAGATGAACTAACAGAACACAAAACAGTTTCTCAGAAAGCTTCTTTTCGGTTTTTATCTTAGGATATTTCCATTTTCACCACAGCCATCTATGGGCTTCCAAATATCACTTTGCAAATTCCACAAGAACAGTTTTAGCAAAAGGCTTCTTTAGGAGAAAGCTGTAACTCTGTGAGATGAATTAACAGAACACAACACAGTTTCCAGAAAGCTTCTTGCCAGTTTTTAACTGAAGATATTTCCTTTTACACCATAGACCTCTAAGGGCTTCAAAATATGACTTTGCAAATTCCACAAGAACTGCGTTATTGAAAGGCTTCTTGAGGGGAAAGCTGTAACCCTCTGAGATGAATTAGCAAAACACAAAGCAGTTTCTCAGAAAGCTTCTTTTCAGTTTTTATCTTAGGATATTTCCCTTTTCACCAGAGCCCTGTATGGGTATCCAAATATCACGTTGTAAATTCCACACAGCAGTCTTAGCGAAAGGCTTCTTGAGGAAAAGCTGTAATTCTCTGAGATGAATTTAAAAAAACACAAAGCAGTTTCGTAGAAATATTCTTTCCAGTTTTTTAACGGAAGATATATCCTTTTTCACCATATCCCTCTATGGGCTTCCAAATATCACGTTGCAAATTCCACAAGAACAACCTTAGCGAAAGTCTTCTTGAGGGGAAAGCTGTAACTCTGTGAGATGAATTAACAGAACACAAAGCAGTTTCTCAGGAAGCTTCTTTTCAGTTTTTATCTTAGGTTATTTCCTTTTTCACCATAGCCCTCTATGGGCTTCCAAATATCACTTTGCAAATTCCACAAGAACAGTCTTAGCGAAAGGTTTCTTGAGGGGAAAGCTGTAACTCTGTGAGATGAACTAACAGAACACAAAGCAGTTTCTCAGAAACCTTCTTTTCGGTTTTTATCTTAGGATATTTCCATTTTCACCATAGCCCTCTAGGGGTTTCAAATATCACTTTGTAATTTACACAAGAACAGTCTCATCGAAAGGCTTCTTGAGGGGAAAGCTGTAAGTCTGTAAGATGAATTAACAGAACACAAAACAGTTTCTCAGAATCCTTCTTTTCAGTTTTTATCATAGGATAATTCCTTTTTCACCACAACCCTGTATGGGATTCCAAATATCACTTTGCAAATTCCACATGAACAGTCTTAGCTAAAGGCTTCTTGAGGGGAAAGCTGTACTCAGTGAGATGAATTAACAGAACACAAAGCAGTTTCTCAGAAAGATTCTTTCCAGTTTTTAACGGAACATATTTCCTTTTTCACCGTAGCCATCTATAGACTTCCAACTATCACCTTGCAAATTCCACAGGAACAGACTTAGTGAACGGCTTCTTGACGGGAACGCTGTAACTCTGTGAGATGAATTAAGAGAACACAAAGCAGTTTCTCAGAAACATTCTTTCCAGGTTTTAACGGAAGATTTTTCCTTTTTCACCATAGCCCTCTATGGGCTTCCAAATATCACTTTGCAAATAAAACAAGAACAGCCTTCGCGAAAGGCTTCTTGAGAGGGAAGCTGTAACTCTGTGAGATGAACTAACAGAACACAAAGCAGTTTCTCAGAAAGCTTGTTTTCTGTTTTATCTTAGGATATTTCCATTTTCACCATAGCCCTCTATTGGTTTCAAAATATCAGTTTGCAAATCCCACAAGAACAGTCTTAGGGAAAGGCTTCTTGAGAGGAAAGCTGTAATACTGTGAGATGAATTAACAGAACACAAAGCAGTTTCTCAGAAAGCTTCTTTCCAGTTTTTTACGGAAGATATTTCAATTTACACCATAGCCCTCTATTGGCTTCCAAATATCACTTTCCAAATTCCACAAGAACAGTCTTAGTGAATGGCTTCTTGGGGGGAAAGCTGTAACACTGTGAGATGAACTAACAAAACCAAAGCAGTTTTTCATAAAGCTTCTTTTCGGTTTTTATCTTAGTATAATTCGTTTTTCACCATAGCCTTCTATGGGCTTCCAAATATCACTTTGCAAATTTCATAAGAACTGTCTGAGTGAACGGCTTCTTGAGGGGAAAGCTGTAACTCTGTGAGATGAACTAACAGAACACAAAACAGTTTCTCAGAAAGCTTCTTTTCGGTTTTTATCTTAGGATATTTCCATTTTCACCACAGCCATCTATGGGCTTCCAAATATCACTTTGCAAATTCCACAAGAACAGTTTTAGCAAAAGGCTTCTTTAGGAGAAAGCTGTAACTCTGTGAGATGAATTAACAGAACACAACACAGTTTCCAGAAAGCTTCTTGCCAGTTTTTAACTGAAGATATTTCCTTTTACACCATAGACCTCTAAGGGCTTCAAAATATGACTTTGCAAATTCCACAAGAACTGCGTTATTGAAAGGCTTCTTGAGGGGAAAGCTGTAACCCTCTGAGATGAATTAGCAAAACACAAAGCAGTTTCTCAGAAAGCTTCTTTTCAGTTTTTATCTTAGGATATTTCCCTTTTCACCAGAGCCCTGTATGGGTATCCAAATATCACGTTGTAAATTCCACACAGCAGTCTTAGCGAAAGGCTTCTTGAGGAAAAGCTGTAATTCTCTGAGATGAATTTAAAAAAACACAAAGCAGTTTCGTAGAAATATTCTTTCCAGTTTTTTAACGGAAGATATATCCTTTTTCACCATATCCCTCTATGGGCTTCCAAATATCACGTTGCAAATTCCACAAGAACAACCTTAGCGAAAGTCTTCTTGAGGGGAAAGCTGTAACTCTGTGAGATGAATTAACAGAACACAAAGCAGTTTCTCAGGAAGCTTCTTTTCAGTTTTTATCTTAGGTTATTTCCTTTTTCACCATAGCCCTCTATGGGCTTCCAAATATCACTTTGCAAATTCCACAAGAACAGTCTTAGCGAAAGGTTTCTTGAGGGGAAAGCTGTAACTCTGTGAGATGAACTAACAGAACACAAAGCAGTTTCTCAGAAACCTTCTTTTCGGTTTTTATCTTAGGATATTTCCATTTTCACCATAGCCCTCTAGGGGTTTCAAATATCACTTTGTAATTTACACAAGAACAGTCTCATCGAAAGGCTTCTTGAGGGGAAAGCTGTAAGTCTGTAAGATGAATTAACAGAACACAAAACAGTTTCTCAGAATCCTTCTTTTCAGTTTTTATCATAGGATAATTCCTTTTTCACCACAACCCTGTATGGGATTCCAAATATCACTTTGCAAATTCCACATGAACAGTCTTAGCTAAAGGCTTCTTGAGGGGAAAGCTGTACTCAGTGAGATGAATTAACAGAACACAAAGCAGTTTCTCAGAAAGATTCTTTCCAGTTTTTAACGGAACATATTTCCTTTTTCACCGTAGCCATCTATAGACTTCCAACTATCACCTTGCAAATTCCACAGGAACAGACTTAGTGAACGGCTTCTTGACGGGAACGCTGTAACTCTGTGAGATGAATTAAGAGAACACAAAGCAGTTTCTCAGAAACATTCTTTCCAGGTTTTAACGGAAGATTTTTCCTTTTTCACCATAGCCCTCTATGGGCTTCCAAATATCACTTTGCAAATAAAACAAGAACAGCCTTCGCGAAAGGCTTCTTGAGAGGGAAGCTGTAACTCTGTGAGATGAACTAACAGAACACAAAGCAGTTTCTCAGAAAGCTTGTTTTCTGTTTTATCTTAGGATATTTCCATTTTCACCATAGCCCTCTATTGGTTTCAAAATATCAGTTTGCAAATCCCACAAGAACAGTCTTAGGGAAAGGCTTCTTGAGAGGAAAGCTGTAATACTGTGAGATGAATTAACAGAACACAAAGCAGTTTCTCAGAAAGCTTCTTTCCAGTTTTTTACGGAAGATATTTCAATTTACACCATAGCCCTCTATTGGCTTCCAAATATCACTTTCCAAATTCCACAAGAACAGTCTTAGTGAATGGCTTCTTGGGGGGAAAGCTGTAACACTGTGAGATGAACTAACAAAACCAAAGCAGTTTTTCATAAAGCTTCTTTTCGGTTTTTATCTTAGTATAATTCGTTTTTCACCATAGCCTTCTATGGGCTTCCAAATATCACTTTGCAAATTTCATAAGAACTGTCTGAGTGAACGGCTTCTTGAGGGGAAAGCTGTAACTCTGTGAGATGAACTAACAGAACACAAAACAGTTTCTCAGAAAGCTTCTTTTCGGTTTTTATCTTAGGATATTTCCATTTTCACCACAGCCATCTATGGGCTTCCAAATATCACTTTGCAAATTCCACAAGAACAGTTTTAGCAAAAGGCTTCTTTAGGAGAAAGCTGTAACTCTGTGAGATGAATTAACAGAACACAACACAGTTTCCAGAAAGCTTCTTGCCAGTTTTTAACTGAAGATATTTCCTTTTACACCATAGACCTCTAAGGGCTTCAAAATATGACTTTGCAAATTCCACAAGAACTGCGTTATTGAAAGGCTTCTTGAGGGGAAAGCTGTAACCCTCTGAGATGAATTAGCAAAACACAAAGCAGTTTCTCAGAAAGCTTCTTTTCAGTTTTTATCTTAGGATATTTCCCTTTTCACCAGAGCCCTGTATGGGTATCCAAATATCACGTTGTAAATTCCACACAGCAGTCTTAGCGAAAGGCTTCTTGAGGAAAAGCTGTAATTCTCTGAGATGAATTTAAAAAAACACAAAGCAGTTTCGTAGAAATATTCTTTCCAGTTTTTTAACGGAAGATATATCCTTTTTCACCATATCCCTCTATGGGCTTCCAAATATCACGTTGCAAATTCCACAAGAACAACCTTAGCGAAAGTCTTCTTGAGGGGAAAGCTGTAACTCTGTGAGATGAATTAACAGAACACAAAGCAGTTTCTCAGGAAGCTTCTTTTCAGTTTTTATCTTAGGTTATTTCCTTTTTCACCATAGCCCTCTATGGGCTTCCAAATATCACTTTGCAAATTCCACAAGAACAGTCTTAGCGAAAGGTTTCTTGAGGGGAAAGCTGTAACTCTGTGAGATGAACTAACAGAACACAAAGCAGTTTCTCAGAAACCTTCTTTTCGGTTTTTATCTTAGGATATTTCCATTTTCACCATAGCCCTCTAGGGGTTTCAAATATCACTTTGTAATTTACACAAGAACAGTCTCATCGAAAGGCTTCTTGAGGGGAAAGCTGTAAGTCTGTAAGATGAATTAACAGAACACAAAACAGTTTCTCAGAATCCTTCTTTTCAGTTTTTATCATAGGATAATTCCTTTTTCACCACAACCCTGTATGGGATTCCAAATATCACTTTGCAAATTCCACATGAACAGTCTTAGCTAAAGGCTTCTTGAGGGGAAAGCTGTACTCAGTGAGATGAATTAACAGAACACAAAGCAGTTTCTCAGAAAGATTCTTTCCAGTTTTTAACGGAACATATTTCCTTTTTCACCGTAGCCATCTATAGACTTCCAACTATCACCTTGCAAATTCCACAGGAACAGACTTAGTGAACGGCTTCTTGACGGGAACGCTGTAACTCTGTGAGATGAATTAAGAGAACACAAAGCAGTTTCTCAGAAACATTCTTTCCAGGTTTTAACGGAAGATTTTTCCTTTTTCACCATAGCCCTCTATGGGCTTCCAAATATCACTTTGCAAATAAAACAAGAACAGCCTTCGCGAAAGGCTTCTTGAGAGGGAAGCTGTAACTCTGTGAGATGAACTAACAGAACACAAAGCAGTTTCTCAGAAAGCTTGTTTTCTGTTTTATCTTAGGATATTTCCATTTTCACCATAGCCCTCTATTGGTTTCAAAATATCAGTTTGCAAATCCCACAAGAACAGTCTTAGGGAAAGGCTTCTTGAGAGGAAAGCTGTAATACTGTGAGATGAATTAACAGAACACAAAGCAGTTTCTCAGAAAGCTTCTTTCCAGTTTTTTACGGAAGATATTTCAATTTACACCATAGCCTTCTATTGGCTTCCAAATATCACTTTCCAAATTCCACAAGAACAGTCTTAGTGAATGGCTTCTTGGGGGGAAAGCTGTAACACTGTGAGATGAACTAACAAAACCAAAGCAGTTTTTCATAAAGCTTCTTTTCGGTTTTTATCTTAGTATAATTCGTTTTTCACCATAGCCTTCTATGGGCTTCCAAATATCACTTTGCAAATTTCATAAGAACTGTCTGAGTGAACGGCTTCTTGAGGGGAAAGCTGTAACTCTGTGAGATGAACTAACAGAACACAAAGCAGTTTCTCAGAAAGCTTCTTTTCGGTTTTTATCTTAGGATATTTCCATTTTCACCACAGCCATCTATGGGCTTCCAAATATCACTTTGCAAATTCCACAAGAACAGTTTTAGCAAAAGGCTTCTTTAGGAGAAAGCTGTAACTCTGTGAGATGAATTAACAGAACACAACACAGTTTCCAGAAAGCTTCTTGCCAGTTTTTAACTGAAGATATTTCCTTTTACACCATAGACCTCTAAGGGCTTCAAAATATGACTTTGCAAATTCCACAAGAACTGCGTTATTGAAAGGCTTCTTGAGGGGAAAGCTGTAACCCTCTGAGATGAATTAGCAAAACACAAAGCAGTTTCTCAGAAAGCTTCTTTTCAGTTTTTATCTTAGGATATTTCCCTTTTCACCAGAGCCCTGTATGGGTATCCAAATATCACGTTGTAAATTCCACACAGCAGTCTTAGCGAAAGGCTTCTTGAGGAAAAGCTGTAATTCTCTGAGATGAATTTAAAAAAACACAAAGCAGTTTCGTAGAAATATTCTTTCCAGTTTTTTAACGGAAGATATATCCTTTTTCACCATATCCCTCTATGGGCTTCCAAATATCACGTTGCAAATTCCACAAGAACAACCTTAGCGAAAGTCTTCTTGAGGGGAAAGCTGTAACTCTGTGAGATGAATTAACAGAACACAAAGCAGTTTCTCAGGAAGCTTCTTTTCAGTTTTTATCTTAGGTTATTTCCTTTTTCACCATAGCCCTCTATGGGCTTCCAAATATCACTTTGCAAATTCCACAAGAACAGTCTTAGCGAAAGGTTTCTTGAGGGGAAAGCTGTAACTCTGTGAGATGAACTAACAGAACACAAAGCAGTTTCTCAGAAACCTTCTTTTCGGTTTTTATCTTAGGATATTTCCATTTTCACCATAGCCCTCTAGGGGTTTCAAATATCACTTTGTAATTTACACAAGAACAGTCTCATCGAAAGGCTTCTTGAGGGGAAAGCTGTAAGTCTGTAAGATGAATTAACAGAACACAAAACAGTTTCTCAGAATCCTTCTTTTCAGTTTTTATCATAGGATAATTCCTTTTTCACCACAACCCTGTATGGGATTCCAAATATCACTTTGCAAATTCCACATGAACAGTCTTAGCTAAAGGCTTCTTGAGGGGAAAACTGTACTCAGTGAGATGAATTAACAGAACACAAAGCAGTTTCTCAGAAAGCTTCTTTCCCCTTTTAACAGAAGAGATTTCCTTTTTCACCATAGCACACTATGGGCTTCAAATATCACTGTGCAAATTCCACAAGAACAGTCTTATCGAAAGGCTTCTTGAGGGGAAAGCTGTAACTCTGTGAAATGAATTAGGAGAACACAAAGCCATTTCTCAGAAAGCTTCTTTCCAGTTTTTAACTGAAGATATTTCCTTTTTCACCATAACCCTCCATGAGCTTCCAAATATCACTTTGCAAATTCCACAAGAACAGTCTTAGTGAAAGGCTTCTTGAGGGGAAAGCTGTAACCCTGTGAGATGAATTAACAGAGCACAAATCTGTTTCTCAGAAAGCTTCTTTTCAGTTTTTAACGGAACACATTTCCTTTTTCACCATAGACTTCTAGGGGCTTTCAAATATCACTTTGCATATTCCACCAGAACAGTCTTAGCGAAAGGCTTCTTGAGGGGAAATCTGTAACCCTGTGGGATGAATTAACAGAACACAAAGCCGTTTCTCAGCAAGCTTCTTTCCAGTTTTTAACTGAAGAGTTTTCCTTTTTCACGATAGACCTCTATGGGCTTCCAAATATCACTTTGCAAATTCCACAAGAACAGTCTTAGCGATTGGCTCCTTGAGGGGAAAGCTGTTACTCTGTGAGATGAATTAAGAGAACACAGAGCCATTTCTCAGAAAGCTTCTTTCCAGTTTTCAACGGAATTGATTTCCTTTTTTACCATAGCCCTGTATGGGCTTCCAACTATCACTTTGCAAATTCCACAAGAATAGTCTTAGCGAAAGGCTTCTTCAGGTGAAAGCTGTTACTCTGTGGGATGAATTAACAGAACAAAAAGTAGTTTCTCAGAAAGCTTCTTTCCAGTTTTTAACGGAAGATATTTCCTTTTTAACCATAGCCCTCTATGGACTTTAATTATCACTTTGCAAATACCACAAGAACACTCTTAGCAAAAGGCTTCCTGAGCGGAAAGCTGTAACACTGTGAGATGAATTAACAAAACACAATGCAGTTTCTAAGAAAGCTTCCTTTCGGTTTTTATCTTAGCATATTTCCTTTTTCGCCATAAACCTCTAGTGGCTCCCAACAGCACTTTGAAAATTCCACCAGAGCCATCTCAGTGAACGGTTTCTTCAGGGGAAAGCTGTAACTCTGTGAGATGAATTAACAGAACACAAAAAGCAGTTTCTCAGAAAATTTCTTTGCAGTTTTTAACAGAAGAGATTTCCTTTTTCACCATAGCCCTCCAAGGGCACCCAAATATCTCTTTGCAAATTCCACAGGAACAGTCTTAGAGAATGGCTACTTGAGGGGAAAGCTGTAACTCTATGAGATGAATTAACAGAACACAAAGCAGCTTCCCAGAAAACTTCTTTTCAGTTTTTATCCTAGGATGTTTCCTTTTTCACCTTAGCCCTGTATGGGCTTCCAAATATCACTTTGCAAATTCCACAAGAACAGTCTTAGCAAAATTCTTCCTGAAGGGAAAGCTGTAACTCTGTGAGATGAATTAACAAAACACAAGGCAGTTTCCCAGAAAGCTTCTTTCCAGTTTTTAACGGAAGATATTCCCTTTTTCACCATAGCCTTCTATTGGCTTCCAAATATCACTATGCCTATCCAACAAGAATAGTCTTAGGGAAAGGCTTCTTGAGGGGAAAGCTGTAACTCTGTAAGATGAATTAACAGAACACAAAGCAGTTTCTCAGAAAGCTTCATTTCAGTTTTTATCTTAGGATATTTCCTTTTTCACCATAGCCTTCTATGGCCTTCCAAATATCACTTTGCAAATTCCACAAGAACAGTCTTAGCAAAAGGTTTCTTGAGGGTCAAGCTGTAACTCTGTGAGATGAATTAACAGAACACAAAGCAGTTTCTCAGAAAGCTTCTTTTCGGTTTTCATCTAAGGATATATCCTTTTTCACTATATCCCTCTATGTGCTTCCAAATATCACTTTGGAAATTCCACAAGAACAGTCTTAGCGAAAGGCTTCTTGAGCGGAAAGCTGTACAACTGAGAGATGTATTAACAGAACACAAAGCACTGCGCCTGATAGCTTCTTTCTAGTTTTTCACTGAAGATATTTCCTTTTTCACCATAGCCCTCTATGGGCTTCCAAATATCACTTTGCAAATTCCACAACAACAGTCTTAGCGAAAGGCGTCTTGAGGGAAAGCTGAAACTCTTTCAGATGAATTAACAGGACACAAAGCAGTTTCTCAGAAAGCTTCATTCCAGTTTTTAACAGAAGATTTCCTTTTTCACCATAGCCTTTTATGGGTTTCCAAATATCTCTTTGCAAATTCCACAAGAACAGCCTTAGCGAAAGGCAACTTGAAGGGAAAGCTGTAACTCTGTGAGATGAATTTACAGAACACAAAGCAGTTTCTCAGAAAGATTCTTTCCAGTTTTTAACGGAACATATTTCCTTTTTCACCGTAGCTATCAATAGACTTCCAACTATCACCTTGCAAATTCCACAGGAACAGACTTAGTGAACAGCTTCTTGAGGGGAAAGCTCTAGCTCTGTGAGATGAATTAACAGAACATCAAGCAGTTTCTCAGAAAGATTCTTTCCCGTTTTTAACGGAAGATATTTCCTTTTTCAAAGTAGTCCTCTAAGGGCTTCGAAATATCACCTTGCAAATTCCACAGGAGCAGTCTCAGTGAATGACTTCTTGAGGGGAAAGCTAAAACTCTGTGAGATGAATTAGGATAACACAATGTAGTCTCTCAGAAAGCTTCTTTTCGGTTTTTATCTTAGGATATTTCCCTTTTCGCCATAACCCTCTATCGGCTTGCAATATCACTTTGCAAATTCCACAAGAACAGTCCAGTGAATGGATTCTTGACGGGAAAGCTGTAACCGTGTGAGATGAATTAACAGAACACAAAGCAGTTTCTCAGAAAGCTTCTTTTCAGGTTTTATATTAGGATAATTCCTTTTTCACCATAGCCCTCTATGGGCTTCCAAATATCACTTTTCAAATTCCACAAGAACAGACTTAGCGAAAGGCTTCTTGAGGAGAACGCTGTAACTCTGTGAGATGAATTAACAGAACACAAAGCAGTTTCTCAGAAAGCTTCTTTCCAGTTTTAAAGTGAGGTTATTTCCTTTCTCACCATTGCCCTCTATAGGCTTCCAAATATCACTCTGCAAATTCCACAAGAACAGCCTTAGCGGAAGGCTTCTTGAGGGGAAAGCTGTAACTCTCTGATATCAATTAACAGAACGCAAAGAAGTTTCTCAGAAAGCTTCTTTTCAGTTTTTATCTTCGCATATTTCCTTTTTCACCATTGCCCTCTATGGACTTCCAAATATCACTTAGCAAATTCCACAAGAACAGCCTTAGCGAAAGGCTTCTTGAGGGGAAAGCTGTAACTCTGTGAGATGAATTAACAGAACACAAAGCAGTTTCTCAGAAATCTTGTTTCCAGTTTTTAACGAAAGATAGTTCCTTTTTCACCATAGCCCCCATCGGCTTCGAAATATCACTTTTCAAATTCCACAAGAACAGTCTTAGAGAATGGCTTCTAGAGGAGGAAGGTGCAACTCTGTGAGATGAATTACCAGAACACAAAGCAGTTTCTCAGAAAGCTTCTTTTCGGTTTTTATCTTACGATATTTCCATTTTAAACGTAGCCCTCTATGGGCTTCCAAATATCACTTTGCAAATTCCACAAGAACAGTATTAGCGAAAGGCATCTTGAGAGTTGTAAATCTGTTAGATGAATTAACAGAACACAAAGCAGTTTCTAAAAAACATTCTTTCCAGTTTTTAACGGAAGATATTTCCTTTTTCTTCATAGCCCTCTATGGGTTCCCAAATATCACCTTGAAAATTCCACAGGAACAATCTTAGTGAACGGCTTCTTGAGGGGAAAACTATAACTCTGTGAGATGAATTAAGAGAACATAATGCAGTTTCTCAGAAAGCTTATTTTCGGTTTTTATCTTAGAATATTTCCTTTTTGCCCTAACCCTCTATGGGTTTCTAAAATCACTTTGCAAATTCCACAAGAACAGTCTTAGCGAAAGTCTTCTTGAGGAGAAAGCTGTAACTCTGTGAGATGAATTAACAGAACACAAAGAACTTTCTCAGAAAGCTTCTTTCCAGTTTATAACGGAAAATATTTCCTTATTCACCATTGCCCTCTCTGGCCTTCTAAATACCACTTTCCAAATGACACAAGAACATTCCTAGCGAAAGACTTCTTGAGGGAAAGCTGTAACTCTGTGAGATGAATTAACAGAACACAAAGCAGTTTCTCAGAAAGCTTCATTCCAGTTTTCAACTGATGATATTTCCTTTTTAACCATAGCCCTCTATGGGCTTCCAAATATAACTTTGCAAATTCCACAAGAACAGTCTTAGCGAAAGGCTTCTTGAGTGAAAAGCTGTAATCAGAAAGCTTCTTTCAAGTTTTTAACTGAAGATATTTCCTTTTACACCATAGCCCTCTAAGGACTTCCAAATATCACTTTGCAAATTCCACTAGAACAGGCTTAGCGAAAGTCTTCTTGAGGGGAAAGCTGTAACTCTGTGAGATGAATTAACAGAACACAAAGCAGTTTCTCCGAAAGCCTCTTTCCAGTTTTTAACTGAAGACATTTCCTTTTCCACCATACCCCTCGATGGGCATCCAAATACCACTTTGCAAATTCCACAAGAACAGCCTTAGCAAAGGGCTTCTTGAGGGGATAGCTGTAACTCTTTGAAATGAATTAACAGAACGCAAAGCAGTTTCTCAGAAAGCTTCTTTTCAGTTTTTATGTTAGGATAATCCCTTTTTCACCCTAGCACTCTAAGGGCTTCCAAATATCACTTTGCAAATTCCACAGGAACAGTCTTAGCGAAAGGCTTCTTGAGGAGAAAGCTGTAACTCTGTGAGATGAATTAACAGAACACAAAGCAGTTTCTCCGAAAGCTTATTTTCAGTTTTTATCTCAGGCTATTTCCTTTTTCACCATAGACCTCTATGGGCTTCTAAATATCACTTTCCAAATTCCACAAGGACAGCCTTAGGGAAAGGCTTCTTAATGGGAAAGCTGCAACTCTGTGAGATGAATTAACAGAACACAAAGCAGTTTCTCAGAAAGCTTCTATCCAGTTTTTAACTGAAGATATTTCCTTTTTCCCCACAGACCACTATGAACTTCCAAATATCATTTTGCAAACTCCACAAGAACAGTCTTAGTGATCGACTTCTTGAGGGGAATGCTATAACTCCGTGAGATGAGTTAAGAGAACACAATGCAGTTTCTCCGAAAGTTTCTTTTCGGTTTTTATCGTAGGATATTTTCTTTTTCAACATAGCCCTCTATGTTCTTCCAAATATCACTTTGCAAATTCCACAAGAACATTGTTAATGAATGGCTTCTCGAGGGGAAAGCAGTAACTCTGTGAGATGAAATAACAGAACACAAAGCAGTTTCTCAGAAAGCTTCTTTCCGATTTTTGATGGAAGATAATTCCTTTTTCATCATAGCCCTCTATGGTTTCTAAATATCACTTTCCAATTCCACAAGAACAGTCTTAGCGAAAGGATTCTTGAGGGGAACGCTGTAACTCTGTGAGATAAATTAATAGTACACAAAGCAATTTCTCAGAAAGCTTCTTTCCATTTTTAACTGAAGATAATTCATTTTTTACCGTAACCCTCTATGAGCTTCCAAATATCACTTGGCAAATTCCACAAGAACAGTCTTAGCGAAAGTCTTCTTGAGGAGAAAGCTGTAACTCTGTGAGATGAATTAACAGGACACAAAGCAGTTTCTCAGAAAGCTTCTTTCCAGTTTTTAACGGAAGATATTTCCTTTTTCACCAAAGCCCACTATGGGCTTCGAAATATCACTTTGCAAACTCCGGAAGAACTGCCTTCGCGAAAGTTTTCTTGAGGGAAAAGCTGTAAGTCTGTGAAATGAATTAACAGAACACAAAGCAGTTTCTCAGAAAGATTCTTTCCAGTTTTTAACTGAAGATATTTCCTTTTTCACCATAGCCCTCGCTGGGCTTCCAACTATCACTTTGCAAATTCCACAAGAAGAGTCTTAGCGAAAGACTTCTCGAGGGGAAAGCTGTAACTCTGTGAGATGAATTAACAAAACACAAAGAAGTTTCTCAGAAAGCTTCTTTCCAATTTTTAACTAAAGTTATTTCCTTTTTCACCATAGCCCTCTACGGGCTTCCAAATATCACTTTGAAAATTCCACAAGAACAGTCTCAGCGAAAGGCTTCTTGAGGGGAAAGCTGTAACTCTTTGAGATGAATTAACAGAACACAAAGCAGGTTCTCAGAAAGCTTCTTTCCAGGTTTTAACGCAGGATATTTCCTTTTTCACCATAGCCCTCTATGGGCTTCTAAATATCACGTTCTAAATTGCACAAGAACAGTCTCAGTGAAAGGCTTCTTGAGAGGAAAGCTGTAACTCTGTGAGATGAATTAAGAGAACACAAAGCAGTTTTTCAGAAAGCGTATTTTCAGTTTTTATCTTAGGCTATTTCCTTTTTCACCATAGACTTCTGTAGGCTTCTAAATATCACTTCCCAAATTCGACAAGAACAGTCTTAGGGAAAGGCTTCGTTAGGGGAAAGCTCTAACTTTGTGAGATGAATTGACAGAACACAACACAGTGTCTCAGAAAGCTTCTTTCCCTTTATAAACCGAAGATATTTCCTTTTCACCATAGCTCTCTATGGCCTTCGAAATGTCACTTTGCAAATTCCACAAGAACAGTGATAGCGAAAGGCTTCCTCAGGGGAAAGCTGTAACTCTGTGGGATGAGTTCACAGATCAGAAAGGTGTTTCTCAGAAAGCTTCTTTCCCACTTTTATGGCGGATATTTCCTTTGGCCCTATAGTCGTCAAAGGGAACCAAATTATCCCTTCTCAGATTCCACAGAAATAAGGATAGCAAACAGCTCTACGACATATAACTCTCACTCAGTGAGTGGAAGTCACATATCACAAAGCAGTTTCTCAGAAAAGTTCATGTCAGTTTTTATCTTAGGATATTTCCTTTTTCACCATAGCCCGCTTTGGGCTTCCAAATATCACTTTACAAATTCCAGAAGAACAGTCTTAGCAAAAAGCTTCTTGAGGAGAAAGCTGTAACTCTGTGAGATGAATTAACAGAACACAATGCAGTTTCTTAGAAGGCTTCTTTTCAGTTTTTATCTTAGGATATTTCCTTTTTCACCATAGCCCTCTATGGGCTTCCAAATATCGCTTTGCAAATTCCACAAAAACAGTCTTAGCGAAAGGCTTCTTGAGGGCAAAGCTGTAACTCTGTGAGATGAATTAACAGAAGACAAAGCTGTTTCTCAGAAAGCTATATTCCAGGTTTTAACTGAAGATGTTTCATTTTTCACCACAACCCACTATGGGCTTCCAAATATCACTTTGCAAATTCCACAAAACAGTCTTAGCGAAAGACTTCTTGAGAGGAAAGCTGTAGCTCTGTGACATGAATTAACAGAACACGAAGCAGTTTCTCAGAGAGATTCTTTCCAGTTTTTAACGGAAAATATTTACTTTTTCACCATAGCCCTCTATGGACTTCTAAATATCACTTTGCAAATTCCACAAGAACAGTCTTACCGAAAGGCTTCTTGAGGGGAAAGCTGTAACTCTGTGAGATGAATTAACAGAACACAAAGCAGTCTCTAAGAAAGCTCCTTTCCAGTTTTTAACTGAAGATATCTCCTTTTTCACCGTAGTCCTCTAGGGGTTCCAAATATAACTTTGGAAATTCCAGAGGAACAGTCTTAGCGAAATGCTTCTTGAGGGAAAAGCTGTAATCAGAAAGCTTCTTTCGAGTTTTTAAGTGAAGATATTTCCTTTTACACCATAGCTCTCTAAGGACTTCCAAATATCACTTTGCAAATTCCACAAGAACAGGCTTAGCGAAAGTCTTCTTGAGGGGAATGCTGTAACTCTGTGAGATGAATTAACAGAACACAAAGCAGTTTCTCCGAAAGCCTCTTTCCAGTTTTTAACTGAAGATATTTCCTTTTCCACCATAGCCCTCGAAGGCCTTCCAAATACCACTTTGCAAATTCCACAAGAACAGCCTTAGCAAAGGGCTTCTTGAGGGGATAGCTGTAACACTGTGAAATGAATTAACAGAACGCAAAACAGTTTCTCAGAAAGCTTCTTTTCAGTTTTTATGTTAGGATATTTCCTTTTTCACCCTAGCACTCTATGGGCTTCCAAATATCACTTTGCAAATTCCACAGGAACAGTCTTAGCGAAAGGCTTCCTGAGGAGAAAGCTGTAACTCTGTGAGATGAGTTAACAGAACACAAAGCACTTTCTCCAAAAGCTTATTTTCAGTTTTTATCTCAGGCTATTTCCTTTTTCACCATAGACCTCTATGGGCTTCTAAATATCACTTTCCAAATTTCACAAGAACAGCCTTAGGGAAAGGCTTCTTAAGGGGAAAGCTGTAACTCTGTGAGATGAATTAACAGAACACAAAGCAGTTTCTCAGAAAGCTTCTATCAAGTTTTTAACTGAAGATATTTCCTTTTTCCACATAGCCCTCTATGAACTTCCAAATATCATTTTGCAAACTCCACAACAACAGTCTTAGTGATCGACTTCTTGAGGGGAAAGCTATAACTCCGTTGGATGAGTTAAGAGAACACAATGCAGTTTCTCCGAAAGTTTCTTTTCGGTTTTTATCGTAGGATATTTCCTTTTTCAATATTGCCCTCTATGTTCTTCCAAATATCACTTTGCAAATTCCACAAGAACATTCATAATGAATGGCTTCTCGAGGGGAAAGCAGTAACTCTGTGAGATGAAATAAGAGAACACAAAGCAGTTTCTCAGAAAGCTTCTTTCCGATTTTTAATGGAAGATATTTCCTTTTTCACCATAGCCCTCTATGGTTTCTAAATATCACTTTCCAAATTCCACAAGAACAGTCTTAGCGAAAGGATTCTTGAAGGGAATGCTGTAACTCTGTGAGATAAATTAATAGTACACAAAGCAGTTTCTCAGAAAGCTTCTTTCCAGTTTTTAACTGAAGATATTTCATTTTTTTACCATAGCCCTCTATCAGCTTCCAAATATCACTTTGCAAATTCCACAAGAACAGTCTTAGCGAAAGGATTCTTGAGGGGAAAGCTGTAACTCTGTGAAACGAATTAGCAGAACACAAAGCAGTTTCTAAGAAAGCTTCTTTTCAGTTTTTATCTTAGGATATTTCCTTTTTCACCATAGTCCTCTATGTTCTTCCAAATATCACTTTGAAAATTCCACAAAAACAGCCTTAGTGAAAGGCTTCTTGAGAAGAAAGCTGTAACTCTGTGAGATGAATTAACAGAACACAAAGCAGTTTTTCAGAAAGCTTCTTTCCAGTTTTCAACTGAAGATATTTCCTTTTTAACCATAGCCCTATATGGGCTTCTAAATATCACTTTGCAAATTTCACAAGAACAGACTTAGTAAAGTTCTCCTTGAGGGGAAAGCTGTAACTCTGTGAGATGAATTAACAGAACACAAAGCAGTTTTTCAGAAAGCTTCTTTCCAGTTTTCAACTGAAGATATTTCCTTTTTAACCATAGCCCTCTATGGGCTTCCAAATATCACTTTGAAAATCCACAAGAACAGTCTTAGCGAAAGGCTTCTTGAGGAAAAAGCTGTAAGTATGTGAAATGAATTAAGAGAACACAAAGCAGTTTCTCAGAAAGCTTCTTTCCAGTTTTTAACGGAAGATAATTCCTTTTTCACCGTAGCCCTCTCTGGGCTTCCAAATATCACTTTGCAAATCCCACAAGAACAGTCTTAGCGAAAAGCTTCTTGAGGGGAAAGCTGTAACTCTGTGAGATGAATTAACAGAACAAAAAGCAGTTTCTCAGAAAGCTTCTTTCCAGTTTTTAACGGAGGATATTTCCTTTTTCACCATAGCCCTCTATGGGCTTCTAAATATCATGTTCTAAATTCCACAAGAACAGTCTTAGTGAAAGGCTTCTTGAGCGAAAGCTATAGCTCTGTGAGATGAATTAACGAAACACAAAGCAGTTTCTCAGAAAGATTATTTTCAGTTTTTACCTTAGGCTATTTCCTTTTTCACTGTAGACCACTGTAGGCTTCTAAATATCACCTTCCAAATTCCACAAGAACAGTCTTAGGGTAAGGCTTCTTAACGGGAAAGCTGTAACTCTGTGAGACGAATTAACAGAACACAAGGCAGTTTCTCGGAAATCTTCGATCCAGTTTTTAACGGCAGTTATTTCCTTTTTCACCATAGCCCTCTTTGGGCATCCAAATATCACTTTGCAAACTCCACAAGAACATTCTTAGCGAAAGGTTTCTTGGGGGAATGCTGTAAGTCTGTGAAATGAATTAACAGAACACAAAGCAGTTTCTCAGAAAGATTCTTTCCAGTTTTTAACTGAAGATATTTACTTTTTCACCATAGCCCTCACTGGGCTTCCAAATATCACTTTGAAAATCCCACAAGAACAGTCCTAGCGAAAGACTTCTCGAGGGGAAAGCTGTAACTCTGTGAGATGAATTAACAGAACACAAAGCAGGTTCTCAGAAAGCTTCTTTCCAGTTTTTAACGGAGGATATTTCCTTTTTCACCATAGCCCTCTATGGGCTTCTAAATATCACGTTCTAAATTGCACAAGAACAGTCTCAGTGAAAGGCTTCTTGAGAGGAAAGCTGTAACTCTGTGAGATGAATTAAGAGAACACAAAGCAGTTTTTCAGAAATCTTATTTTCAGTTTTTATCTTAGGCTATTTCCTTTTTCACCGTAGACCTCTGTATTCTTCTAAATATCACTTCACAAATTCGACAAGAACAGTCTTAAGGAAAGGCTTCGTTAGGGGAAAGCTCTAACTTTGTGAGATGAATTAACAGAACACAACACAGTGTCTCAGAAAGCTTCTTTCCCGTTTTAAACCGAAGATATTTCCTTTTCACCATAGCTCTCTATGGCCTTTGAAATGTCACTTTGCAAATTCCACAAGAACAGTCATAGCGAAAGGCTTCCTCAGGGGAAAGCTGTAACTCTGTGCGATGAATTCACAGATCAGAAAGGTGTTTCTCAGAAAGCTTCTTTCCCGCTTTTATGGCGGATATTTCCTTCGGCCCTATAGTCGTCAAAGGGAACCAAATTATCCCTTCTCAGATTCCACAGAAATAAGGTTAGCAAACAGCTCTACGACATATAGCTCTCACTCAGTGAGTGGAAGTCACATATCACAAAGCAGTTTCTCAGAAAAGTTCTTTTCAGTTTTTATCTTAGGATATTTCCTTTTTCACCATAACCCTCTATGGGCTTACCAATACCACTCTGCAAATTCCACAAGAACAGTCTTACCAAAAGGCTTCTTAAGGGGAAAGCTGTAACTCTGTGAGGTGAATTAACAGAACACAAAGCCGTTTCTCAGAAAGCTTCTTTTCAACTTTTATCTTAGGATATTTCCTTTTTCACCATAGCCCTATAAGGGCTTACAAATATCACTATGAGTATTACACAAGAAGAGTCTTAGCAAAAGACTTTTTGAGGGAAAATCTGTAACTCTTTGAGATGAATTAACAGAACACAAAGCAGTTTCTTAGAAAGCTTCTTTCCATTTTTTAACTGAAGGTATTTCCCTTTTCACCACAGCCGTCTATGGGCTTCCAAATATCACTTTGCAAATTCAAAAGGAACAGTCCTAGCGAAAGGCTTCTTGAGTGGAATGCTGTAACTCTGTGAGATGAATTAACAGATCTCAGAGAAGTTTCTCAGAAAGCTTCTTTCTCACTTTTAGCGGCAGATATTTCCTTTGGCCCTATAGTCTTCAAAGGGATCCAAAATAACAGCTCTCCGATTCCATAGAAATAAGGCTATCAAACAGCTCTAGGAAATACAGCTGTAACTCAGTTAGTGGAAGTCACATAATACTAAACCGTTTCTCAGAGAGCCTCTTTCAGTTTTTAACTGAAGCTATATCCTTTTTCACCGTAGCCCTCTATGGGCTTCAAAATATCACTTTGAAAATACAACAAAAACAGTCTTAGCGAAAGACTTCTAGAGTGGAAAGCTGTAACTCTGTTAGGTGAATTAACAGAATACAAAGCAGTTTCTCAGGAATGTTCTTTACAGTTTTTATCTTAAGATATTTCATTTTCACCATAGCGCTCTATGGGCTTCCAAATATCACATTTCAAATTCCACAAGAAGAGTCTTAGCGAAAGACTTCTTCAGGGGAAAGCTGTAAGTCTGTGAGATGAATTAAAAGAACACAAAGCAGTTTCTCAGAAAGCTTCTTTCCAGTTTTTATCTGAGGATATTTCGTTTTCACCATAGCCGTCTATTGGCTTCCAAATATCATTTTTCAAATTGTGCAAGAATAATCTTAGTGAAAGGCTTCTTGAGGTGAAAGCTGTAACTCTGTGAAATGAATTCGCAGATCACAAAGAAGTTTCTCAGAAAGCTTGTTTCTAACTTTTAGCGGCGGATATTTCCTTTGGCCCTACACTCTTCAAAGGGATCCGAAATAACAGTTCTCAGATTCCACAGAAATAAGGCTGCCAAACAGCTCTACGAAATACAGCTTTAACTCAGTGAGTGGAAGTCATATATCAAAAAGAAGTTTCTCAGAGAGCTTCTTTTCAGTTTTTAACTGAAGATATATCCTTTTTCACTATAGGTCACTATGAGCTTCCAAATATCACTTTGCATATTCCACAAGAACTGTCTTAGCGAAAGCCTTCTTGAGGGGAAACCTGTAACTCTGTGAGATGAAATAACAAAACACAAAGCAGTTTCTCAGAAAGTTTCTTTTCAGTTTTTATCTTAGGATATTTACTTTTTTACCACCGACTTCTATGGGCTTACAAATATCACTTTGCAAATTCCACAAGAACAGTCTTAGCGAAAGGCTTCTAGAGGGGAAAGCTGTAACTCTGTGAGGTGAATTAACAGAACACAAAACAGTTTCTCAGAAAGCTTCTTTCCAGTTTTGAACTGAAGGTATTTCCTTTTTCACCATAGCCCTCTACGGGCTTTCAAATATCACTTTGCAAATTCCACAAGAACAGTCTTAGCGAACGGCTTCTTGAGGGGAAAGCTGAAACTCTGTCAGATGAATTAACAGAACACAAAACAGTTTTTTCGAAACCTTCTTTCCAGTTTTTATCCGAGGACATTTCCTTTTACTCCATAGCCCTCTCATGGCTACCAAACATCACTTTGCAAATTCCACAAGAACCATCTTAGCGAAAGACTTCATGAGGGGAAAGCTGTAACTCTGCGAGATGAATTTACAGAACACAAAGCAGTTTCTCAGAAAGCTTCTTTCTAGTTTTTAATTGAAGATATTTCCTTTTTCACCATATCCCTCCATGGGATTCCTAATATCACATTGCAAATTCCACAAGAACAGTCTTAACGAAATGCTTCATGAGGGGAAAGCTGTAACTCTGTGAGATGAATTAACAGAACACAAAGCAGTTTCTCAGAAAGCTTCTTTCCAGTTTTTATGTGAGGAAATTTCCTTTTTAACCGTACTCCTTTATAGGCTTCCAAATATCACTTTGTAAACTCCACAAGAACAGTCTTAGTGAAAGTATTCCTGATAGGAAAGCTGTAACTCTGTGTATGAATTAACAGAACACAAAGCAGTTTCTCAGAAAGCTTCTCTCCAGTTTTTAACTGAAGATATTTCCTTTTTCAACATAGCGCTCTATGGGCTTCCAAATATCTCTTTGGAAATTCGACAAGAACAGTCTTAGTGAAGGGCTTCCTGAGGGTAGAGCTGTAATACTGTGAGATGAATTAACAGAACACAAAGCAGTTTCTCAAAAAGCTTCTTTTCAGTTTTCATCTTAGGCGATTCCCTTTTTCACCATAGCCCTCGATGGGCTTCCAAATGTCACTTCTCAAATCCCACAAGAATTGTCTTAGTGAAAGGCTTCTTTTGGGGAAAGCTGTAACTCTTTGAGGTGAACTCACAGATCACAAAGAAGTTTCTCAGAAAATTCAGAAAATAATATCCGCACTTTCAGCAGCGGATATTTCCTTTGGCCCTATAGTCTTCAAATTGATCCGAAATTACAGTTCTCAGATTCCACAGAAATTAGGCTAGCAAACAGCTCTACGAAATACAGCTGTAACTCAGTGAGTGGAAGTCATATATCAAAAAGCAGTTTCTCAGAAACCTTCTTTTCAGTTTTTAACTGAAGATATATCTTTTTTCACCATAGCCATCTAAGGGCTTCCAAATATCACTTTGCAAATTCCAGAAGAACACTCTTATCGAAAGATTCTTGAGGGGAAAGCTGTAACTCTTTGAGATGAATTAACAGATCACAAAGCAGTTTCTAAGAAAGCCTCTTTCCAATTTTTAACTGAAGATATTTCCAATTTCACCATAACCATCTATGGGCTTACAAATATGACTTTGCAAATTCCACAAGAACAGTCTTAGCGAAAGGCTTCTTGAGGGAAAAGCTGTAGCTCTGTGAGATGTATTAACAGAACACAAAGCAGTTTCTCAGAAAGATTCTTTCCAGTTTTTATGTTAGGATATTTCTTTTTTCACCGTAGCCCTATATAGGCTTAAAAATATCACTTTGAAAATTAAACAAGACCGGTCTTGACAAAAGTCTTCTTGAGGGTAAAGCTGTAAGTCTTTGAGATGAATTAACAAAACACAGAGCAGTTTCTCAGAAAGCTTCTTCCCAGTTTGTAACTGAAGATATTTCTTTTTTCACCATAGCCCTCTATGGGCTTCCAAATATCACTTTGCAAATTCCAGAAGAGCAGTCTTCGTGAAAGGCTACTTGAGAGGAAATCTGTAACTCTGTGAGACGAATTAAAGGGCACAAAGCAGTTTCTCAGAACGCTTCTTTCCAGTTTTTAACTGAAGATATTTCCTTTTTCACCGTAGCCCTCTATGGTCTTCCAAATATCACCTTGCAAATTCCAAAAGAACAGTCTTAGCAAAAGGCTTCTTGACGGGAAAGCTGTAACTGCCTGAGATGAATTAACAGAACACAAAGCAGTCTCAGCAAACGTCTTTACAGTTTTTATCGTAGGATATCTCCTTTTTCACATTAGCCCTCTATGGGCTTACAAATATCACGTTGCAAATTCCACAAGAACCGTCTTAGCGAAAGGCTTGCTGAGGGGAAAGCTGTAACTCTTTGAGATGAATCAACAGAACACGAAGGAGTTTCTAAGAAAGCTTCTTTCCACTTTTTACCTTAGGATATTGCCTTTTTCACCATAGCCCTATTTGGGCTTAAAATATCACTTTGAAAATTACACAAAACAATGTTAGCAAAAGTCTTCTTGAGGGTAAAGCTCTAACACTTTGAGAGGAATTATCAGAACACAAAGCAGTTTCTCAGAAAGCTTCTTTGCAGTTTTTAATTGAAGATATTTCCTTTTTCATCGTAGACCTCTATGGGCTTCCAAATATCACTTTGCAAATTCCACAAGAACAGTCTTAGCGAAAGGCTTGCTGAGGGGAAAGCTGTAACTCTTTGAGATGAATCAACAGAACACAAAGGAGTTTTTCAGAAAGCTTCTTTCCACTTTTTATCTTAGGATATTGCCTTTTTCACCATAGCCCTATTTGGGCTTAAAATATCACTTTGAAAATTACACAAAACAATGTTAGCAAAAGTCTTCTTGAGGGTAAAGCTCTAACACTTTGAGAGGAATTATCAGAACACAAAGCAGTTTCTCAGAAAGCTTCTTTGCAGTTTTTAATTGAAGATATTTCCTTTTTCATCGTAGACCTCTATGGGCTTCCAAATATCACTTTGCAAATTCCATAAGAACAGTCTTAGCGAAAGGCTTCTTGAGGGGAAAGCTGTAACTTTGTGAGATGTATTAACAGAACACAAAACAGGTTCTCAGAAAGCTGCTTTCCAGTTTTTAGCTGAAGATATTTCCTTTTTCACCGTAGCCCTCTGTGGGCTTCCAAATATCACGTTGAAAATTACACAAGAACATTCTTAGGGAACGGCTTCTTGAGGGGAACGCTGTTCCACAGTGAGATGAATTAATAGAACACAAAGCAGTTTCTCAGAAAGCTTCTTTCCAGTTTTTATCTGAGGACATTTCCTTTTTCACCGTAGCCCTCTATGGGCTTAGAATATCACTTTGCAAATTCCACAAGAACAGTCTTAGTGAACGGCTTCTTGAGGGGTGTGTTGTAACACTGTGAGATGAATTAACAGAACACAAAGCAGTTTCTCAGAAAGCTTCTTTTCAGTTTTTATCTTAGGATATTCAATTTTTCACTAAAGCCCTCTATGGGCTTCCAAATATCACTTTGCAAATTCCCCAAGAAAAGTGTTAGCGGAAAACTTCTTGAGGGGAAAGTTCTAACTCTGTGAGATGAAATCACAGATCACAAAGAAGTTTCTCAGAAAGCTTCTTTCTCACTTTTAGCAGTGGATATTTCCTTTATCCCTATAGTCTTCAAAGGGATTCGAAATAACAGTCCTCAGATTCCACAGAAATAAGGCTAGCACACAGTTCTATGAAATACAGCTGTAACTCAGTGAGTGGCAGTCACATATCACAAAGCAGTTTCTCAGAAAGGTTCTTTTCAGTTTTTATCGGAAGATATATCCTTTTTCTCCTTAGCTCTCTATGGGCTTCCAAATATCACTTTGCAAATTCCACAAGAACAGTCTTAGCGAAAGGCTTTTTGAGGGGAATGCTGTAATTCTGTAAGATGAATTAACAGAACACAAAGCAGTTTCTCAAAGCTTCTTTCTAGTTTTTCTGTTAGAATATTTCCTTTTTCACCATAGCCCACAATGGGCTTCCAAATATCACTTTGCAAATTCCACAAGAATTGTCTTAGTGAAAGGCTTCTTGAGGGGAAAGCTGTAACTCTATGAGATGAATTAACAGAACACAAGGCAGTTTCTCAGAAAGCTTCTTTCCAGCTTTTTAACTGAAGATATTTCCTTTTTC
The DNA here is from genome assembly GCF_047675955.1 of Chlorocebus sabaeus. NCBI lineage: Eukaryota > Metazoa > Chordata > Mammalia > Primates > Cercopithecidae > Chlorocebus > Chlorocebus sabaeus. The sequence continues at coordinate 27,032 of NW_027327991.1, forward strand.
ACCTTAGCCCTCTAAGGACTTCCAAATATCAGTTTGAAAATTCCACAAGAACAGTCTTAGCGAAAGGCTTCTTGAAGGGAAAGCTGTAACTCTGTGAGATGAATTAACAGAACACAAAGCAGTTTCTCAGAAAGCTTCTTTCCAGTTTTCAACAGACGATATTTCCTTTTCCACCTTAGCCCTCTAAGGGATCCCAAACATCACTTTGCAAATTCCACAAGAACAGTCTTTGTGAAAGGCTTCTTGAGGGAAAAGCTGAAACTGTGTGTGATGAATTAACAGAACACAAAGCAGTTTCTCACAAAGCTTCTTTCCAGTTTTCAACATACGATATTTCCTTTTTCACCTTAGCCCTCTAAGGGATTCCAAATATCACTTTGCAAATTCCACAAGAACAGTCTTTGCGACAGGCTTCTTGAGGGGAAAGCTGTAACTGTGTGTGATGAATTAACAGAACACAAAGCAGTTTCTCACAAAGCTTCTTTCCAGTTTTTAACTGAGACATATTTCCTTTTTCCCCATAGCCCTCTACTGGCTTTCAAATATAACTTTGCATATTCCACAAGAACACTCTTAGTGAACGACTTCTTGAGGGGAAAGCTGTAACTCTGTGGGATATATTAACAGAACACAAAGCAGTTTCTCAGAAAGCTTCTTTTCAATTTCTACCTGAGGACATTTCCTTTTTCACCATAGCCCCCTATGTGCTTCGAAATATCACTTTGAAAATTCCACAAGAACAGTCTTAGTGAAAGGCTTCTTGAGGGGAAACGTTTAACCCTGTGAGATGAATTAACAGAACACAAAGTAGTTTCTCAGAATGCTTCTTTTAAGTTTTTATCTGAGGACAGTTCCTATTTCACCTTAGACCTCTCTGGCTTCCAAATATCATTTTGTAAATTCCACAAGAACGGTCTTAGGAAAGGCTTCTTGAGAGGAAAGCTGTAACTCTGTGAGATGAATTAACAGAACACAAGCAGTTTTTCAGAAAGTTCCTTTACAGTTTTTTACTGAAGATATTTCCTTTTTAACCGTAGCCCACTATGGGCTTCCAAATATCACTTTGCAAATTCCTGAAGAACAGTATTAGTGAACGGATTCTTGAGGGTAAAGCTGCCACGCTGTGAGATGAATTAACAGAACACAAAGCAGTTTCTCCGAAAACTTCTTTTTAGTTTTTACCTTAGGATATTTCCTTTTTCACCATAGCCCTTTTTGGGCTTCCAAATATCACTTTGCAAATTCTCCAAGAACAGTCTTCGTGAACGGCTTCTTGAAGGGAAAGCTCTTACTCTGTGAGATGAATTTACAGAACACGAAGAAGTTTCTCTGAAATCTTCTTTCTCACTTTTAGCGGTCGATATTTCCTTTGTCCCGATAGTTTTCAAAGGGATCCGAAATAACAGGTCTCAGATTCCACAGTAATAAGGCTAGAAAACAGCTCTACGAAACAAAGCTGTAACTCAGTGAGTGGAAGTCACATATCACAAAGCAGTTTCTCTGAAAGCCTGTTTTCCGTTTTTAACTGAAAAAATATCCTTTTTCACCATAGCCATCTATCGGTTTCCAAATATCACTTTGAAAATTCCACAAGAACAGTCTTAGTGAAAGGCTTCCTGAGGGGAAAGCTGTAACTCTGTGAGATGAATTAACAGAACACAAAGCAGTTTCTCAGAAAGCTTCTTTCCAGTCTTTAACTGAAGATATTTCCTTTTTCCCCATAGCCCTCTATGGGCTTCCAAATGTCACTTAGCAAATTCCACAAGAACAGTCTTAGCGAAAGCCTTCTTGAGGGAAAAGCTATAACTCTGTGAGATGAATTAACAGAAAACAAATCAGTTTCTCAGAACGCTTCTTTCCAGTTTTAAACTGAAGATATTTCCTTTTTCACCATAGCCCTCTATGGGCTTCCAAATACCACTTTGCAAAATCCACAAGAACAGTCTTAGCGAAAGGCTTCTTGAGGGAAAAGCTGTAGCTCTGTGAGATGTATTAACAGAACACAAAGCGGTTTCTCAGAAAGATTCCTTCCAGTTTTTATGTTAGGATATTTCTTTTTTCACCGTAGCCCTATATAGGCTTAAAAATATCACTTTGAAAATTAAACAAGAACAGTCTTGACAAAAGTCTTCTTGAGGGTAAAGCTGTAAGTCTTTGAGATGAATTAACAAAACACAGAGCAGTTTCTCAGAAAGCTTCTTCCCAGTTTGTAACTGAAGATATTTCTTTTTTCACCATAGCCCTCTATGGGCTTCCAAATATCACTTTGCAAATTCCAGAAGAGCAGTCTTCGTGAAAGGCTACTTGAGAGGAAAGCTGTAACTCTGTGAGACGAATTAAAGGGCACAAAGCAGTTTCTCAGAACGCTTCTTTCCAGTTTTTAACTGAAGATATTTCCTTTTTCACCGTAGCCCTCTATGGTCTTCCAAATATCACTTTGCAAATTCCAAAAGAACAGTCTTAGCGAAAGGCTTCTTGAGGGGAAAGCTGTAACTACCTGAGATGAATTAACAGAACACAAAGCAGTTTCTCAGCAACGTCTTTTCAGTTTTTATCGTAGGATATCTCCTTTTTCACATTAGCCCTCTATGGGCTTACAAATATCACGTTGCAAATTCCACAAGAACCGTCTTAGCGAAAGGCTTGCTGAGGGGAAAGCTGTAACTCTTTGAGATGAATCAACAGAACACAAAGGAGTTTCTCAGAAAGCTTCTTTCCACTTTTTATCTTAGGATATTGCCTTTTTCACCATAGCCCTATTTGGGCTTAAAATATCACTTTGAAAATTACACAAAACAATGTTAGCAAAAGTCTTCTTGAGGGTAAAGCTGTAACACTTTGAGAGGAATTATCAGTACACAAAGCTGTTTCTCAGAAAGCTTCTTTGCAGTTTTTAATTGAAGATATTTCCTTTTTCATCGTAGTCCTCTATGGGCTTCCAAATATCACTTTGCAAATTCCACAAGAACAGTCTTAGCGAAAGGTTTCTTGAGGGGAAAGCTGTAACTTTCTGAGATGTATTAACAGAACACAAAACTGTTTCTCAGAAAGCTGCTTTCCAGTTTTTAGCTGAAGATATTTCCTTTTTCACCGTAGCCCTCTGTGAGCTTCCAAATATCACGTTGAAAATTACACAAGAATATTTTTAGGGAACGGCTTCTTGAGGGGAAAGCTGTCACACAGTGAGATGAATTAAAAGAACACAAAGCAGTTTCTCCGAAAGCTTCTTTCCAGTTTTTATCTGAGGACATTTCCTTTTTCACCATAGCCCTCTATGGGCTTAGAATATCACTTTGCAAATTCCACAAGAACAGTCTTAGTGAACGGCTTCTTGAGGGGTGTGTTTAAACTCTGTGAGATGAATTAACAGAACACAAAGCAGTTTCTCAGAAAGCTTCTTTTCAGTTTTTATCTTAGGATACTAAATTTTTCACTAAAGCCCTCTATGGGCTTCCAAATATCACTTTGCAAATTCCCCAAGAAAAGTGTTAGCGAAAAGCTTGTTGAGGGGAAAGTTGTAACTCTGTGAGATGAATTCACAGATCACAAAGAAGTTTCTCAGAAAGCTTATTTCTCACTTTTAGCAGCGGATATTTCCTTTATCCCTATAGTCTTCAAAGGGATTCGAAATAACAGTCCTCAGATTCCACAGAAATAAGGCTAGCACACAGCTCTATGAAATACAGCTGTAACTCAGTGAGTGGCAGTCACATATCACAAAGCAGTTTCTCAGAAAGGTTCTTTTCAGTTTTTATCGGAAGATATATCCTTTTTCTCCTTAGCTCTCTATGGGCTTCCAAATATCACTTTGCAAATTCCACAAGAACAATCTTAGCGAAAGGGTTTTTGAGGGGAATGCTGTAATTCTGTAAGATGAATTAAGAGAACACAAAGCAGTTTCTCAAAGCTTCTTTCTAGTTTTTATGTTAGAATATTTCCTTTTTCACCATAGCCCACAATGGGCTTCCAAATATCACTTTGCAAATTCTCCAAGAACAGTCTTCGTGAGCGGCTTCTTGAAGGGAATGCTGTTACTCTGTGAGATGAATTCACAGAACACAAAGAAGTTTCTCCGAAAACTTCTTTCTCACTTTTAGCGGTCGATATTTCCTTTGTCCCGATAGTTTTCAAAGGGATCCGAAATAACAGGTCTCAGATTCCACAGTAATAAGGCTAGAAAACAGCTCTACGAAACACAGCTGTAACTCAGTGAGTGGAAGTCACATATCACAAAGCAGTTTCTCTGAAAGCCTATTTTCCGTTTTTAACTGAAGAAATATCCTTTTTCACCATAGCCATCTATCGGTTTCCAAATATCACTTTGAAAATTCCACAAGAACAGTCTTAGCGAAAGGCTTCCTGAGGGGAAAGCTGTAACTCTGTGAGATGAATTAACAGAACACAGAGCAGTTTCTCAGAAAGCTTCTTTCCAGTCTTTAACTGAAGATATTTCCTTTTTCCCCATAGCCCTCTACGGGCTTCCAAATGTCACTTTGCAAATTCCACAAGAACAGTCTTAGCGAAAGCCTTCTTGAGGGAAAAGCTGTAACTCTGTGAGATGAATTAACAGAAAACAAAGCAGTTTGTCAGAACGCTTCTTTCCAGATTTAAACTGAAGATAATTCCTTTTTCACCATAACCCTGTATGGGCTTCCAAATACCACTTTGCAAAATCCACAAGAACAGTCTTAGTGAACGGCTTCTTCAGGGGAAAGCTGTAAATCTGTGAGATGAATTAACAGATCACAAAGCAGTTTCTCAGAAAGCTTCCTTTCAGTTTTTATCTTAGGATATTTCCTTTTTCACCATAGCCTTCTATGGGCTTCCAAATATCACTTTGAAAATTCCACAAGAACAATCTTAGCGAAAGGCTTCTTGAGGGGAAAGCTGTAAGTCTGTGAGATGAATTAACAGAACCCAAAGCAGTTTCTCAGAAAGTTTCTTTCCAGTTTTTATCTGAAGATATTTCCTTTTCACAATCGCCCTCTATGGGCTTCAAATATCACCTTGCAAACTCCACAAGAACAGTCTAAGTGATTGATTTCTTGAGGGGGAAACTGTAACTCTGTGAGATGAATTAACAGAACACAAAGTAGTTTATCAGAAAGCTTCTTTGCGGTTTTTATCTGAAGACATTTCCTTTTTCACCGTAGCCCTCTATGGGCATTCCAATGTCACTTTGCAGATTCGACAAGAACAGTCTTAGTGAACGACTTCCTGAGGGGAAAGCTGTAACTCTGTGAGAAGAATTAACAGAACACAAAGCAAAGCTTCTTTCCAGTTTTTAACTCAAGATATCTCCTTTTTCACTCTAGCCCTCTGTGTATTTCCAAATATCACTTTGCAAATTCCACAAGAACAGTCTTAGTGAACCACTTCTTGTGGGGAAAGGAGTAAATCTGTGAGATGAATTAACAGAACACAAAGCCTTTTTTCAGAAAGCTTGTTTCCATTTTTTAACTGAAGATATTTTCGTTTTCACCCTTAGCCCTCTTTGGGCTGCGAAATATCATTTTGCAAATTACGCAAGAACAGTCTTAGTGAACGGCTTCTTGAGGGGCAAGCTGTAACTCTGTGAGATGAATTAACAGAACACAAAGCAGTTTCTCAAAAAGCTTCTTTCCTGTTTTTATCTGAAGATATTTCCTTTTCACCATAGCCCTCTATGGGTTTCCAAATATCACTTTGTAAATTCCCCAAGAACAGTCTTACCAAAAGCCTTCTTGAGGGGAAAGCTGAAATTCAGAGAGATGAATTCACAGAACACAAATAAGTTTCTCAGAAAGCTTCTTTCTCACATTTAGCGATGGATATTTTCTTTAATCTTATAGTCTTCAAAGGGATACGAAATAACAGTTCTCATATTACACAGAAATAAGGCTAGCAAACAGATCTACGAAATACAACTGTAGCTCAGTGAGTGGAAGTCACATATCTCAAAGCACTTCCTCTGAAACCTTTTTTTCAGTTTTTAACAGAAGATATATCCTTTTTCACCATAGCCCATTATGGGCTTCCAAACATCACTTTGCAAATTCCACAAAACAGTCTTAGCGGAAGGCATTTGGAGGGGAAAGCTGTACCTCTGTGAGATGAATTGACAGAACACAAGGCAGTTTCTCAGAAAGCTTCTTTCCAGTTTTTAACTGAAGATATTCCTTTTTCACCAAGCCCACTATGGGCTTCCAAATATCACTTAGCAAATTCCACAAGAAGAGTCTTAGCGAACGGCTTCTATAGGGAAAAGCTGTAACACTGTGAGATGAATTTACAAAACACAAAGCAGTTTCTCAGAAAGCTTCTTTCCAGCTTTTAACTGAACATAATTCCTTTTTCACCGTAGCCCTCTATGGGCTTCCAAATATCACTTTGCAAATTCCACAAGAACAGTCTTAGCGAAAGGTTTCTTGAGGGGAAAGCTGTAACTCTGTGAGATGAATTAACAGAACAGGTTTCTCAGAAAGCTTCTTTCCAGTTTTTAAGTGAAGATATATCCATTTTCACCGTAGCCCTCTATGAGCTTCCAAATATCATTTTGCAAATTTCACAACAACAGTCTTAATGAACGGCATCTTGAGGGGAAAGCTATAACTCTGTGAGATGAATTAACGGAACACAAAGCAGTTTCTCAAAAACCTTCTTTTCAGTTTTTATATTAGGATATTTCCTTTTTCACCATAGACCTCTATTGTTTTCCAAATATCACTTTGCAAATTCCACGAGAACAATCTTAGCGAAAGGCTTCTTGAGGGAAAATTGTAGCTCTGTGAGATCAATTTACAGATCACAAAGAAGTCTCTCAGAAAGCTTCTTTCTCACTTTTAGCTGCGGATATTTCCTTTGGACCTATAGTCTTCAAAGAGATCCGAAGTAACATTTCTCAGATTCCACAGAAATAAGGCTAGCCAACAGTTCTACGAAATACAGCTGTATCGCAGTGACAGGAAATCACATATCACAAAGCAGTTCCTCAGAAAGTTTCTTTTCACTTTTTAACTGAAGCTATATCCTTTTTCACCATAGTGATCTATAGACTTCGAAAGACCACGTTGCAAATTCCACAAGAACAGTCTTGGTGAAAGGCTTCTTGAGGGGAAAGCTGTAACTCTGTGACATGAACTAAGAGAACACAAAGCAGTTTCTCAGAAAGCTTCTTTCCAGTTTTTAACTGAAGATATTTCCTTTTTCAGCATAACCCTTTATGGGATTCCAAATATCACTCTGCAAATTCCACAAGAACAGTCTTAGGGAAAGGCTTCTTGAGGAGAAAGATGTAACTCTGTGAGATGAATTAACAGAACACAAAGCAGTTTCTCAGAAAGCTTCTTTACAGATTTTAACGGAAGATATTTCCTTTTTCACCATAGCCCTCTATGGGCTTCCAAATATCACTTTGAAACTTCCACAAGAACAGTAGAGCGAAAGGCTTCTTGAGGGGAAATCTGTAACTCTGTGAGATGAATTAACAGAACACAAAGTAGTTTCTCAGAAAGCTTCTTTTCAGTTTTTAACGGAAGGTATTTCCTTTTTCACCATAGCCCTCTAAGGGCTTCCAATATCACTTTGAAAAATCCACAAGAAAAATCTTAGAGAATGTCTTCTTGCTGGGAAAGCAGTAACTCTGTGAGATGAATTAACAGAACACAAATGAGTTTCTCAGAAACCTTCTTTACAGTTTTTAACGGAAGATATTTCCTTTTTCACCATAGCCTTCTATGAGCTTCCAAATATCACTTTGCAAATCCCACAAGAACAGTCTTCGCGAAAGGCTTCCTGAGGGGAAAGCTGTAACTCTGTGAGATGAATTAACAGAACACAAAGTAGTTTCTCAGAATGCTTCTTTTCAGTTTTTATCTTAGGATAATTCCTTTTTCACCATAGCCCTCTATGGGCATGAAAATATCACTATGAAAATTCCACAAGAACAGTCTTAGCGAAAGGCTTCTTGAGGTGAAAGCAGTGACTCTGTGAGGTGAATTAACAGAACACAAAGCAGGTTCTCAGAAAGTTTCTTTCCAGTTTTTAACGGAAGATATTTCCTTTTTCACCATAGACCTCTATGGGCTTCCAAATATCACTTTGCCAATCCCACAAGAAGAGTCTTAGCGAAAGGCTTCTTGAAAGGAAAGCTGTAACTCCGTGAGATGAATTAACAGGACACAAAGCAGTTTCTCATAAAGCTTCTTTCCAGTTTTGGACGGAAGATATTTCCTTTTCCACCGTAGCCCTCTATGGGGTTCCTAATATCACTTTGCAAATTTCACAAGAACACTCTTAACGAAAGGCTTCTTGAGGGGAATGCTGTAACTCTGTGAGGTGAATTAACAGAACAGAAAGGAGTTTCTCAGAAAGTTTCTTTCCAGGTTTTAACGGAAGATATTTTCTTTTTCACCATAGTCTCTATGGGCTTCCAAATAACACCGCACAAATTCCACAAAAATAGATTTAGCGAAACGCTTCTTGAAGGGAAAGCTGTAACTCTGTGAGATGAATGAGCAGAACACAAAGCAGTTTCTCACAAAGCTTCTCTCCAGTTTTTAACGGAAGATATTTTCTTTTTCACCGTAGCCCTCTATCGACTTCCAAATATCACTTTGCAAATTCCACATAAACAATCGTAGCGAAAGACTTCTTGAGATGAAAGCTCTAACTCTGTGAGATGAATTAACAGAACACAAAGCAATTTCTCAGAAAGCTTCTTTCCAGTTTTTAATGGAAGATATTTTCTTTTTCACCATAGCCCACTATGGGCTTCCAAATATCACTTTGCAAATTCCACAAGAACAGACTTAGAAAAGGCTTCTTGAAGGCAAAGCTGTAACTCTATGAGATGAATTAACAGAAAACAAAGTAGTTTCTCAGAAAGCTTCTTTCCACGTTTAACGGGAGATACTTTCTTTTTCACCGCAGCCCTCTATGGGCTTCCAAATATCACTTTGGCAATTGCACAAGAACAGTTTTAGCGAAAGGCTTCTTAAGGGGAAAGCTGTAACTCTGTGAGATGAATTAACAGAACACAAATGAGTTTCTCTGAAACCTTCTTTCCAGTTTTTAACGGAAGATATTTCCTTTTTCACCATAGCCCTCCATGGGCTTCCAAATATCACTTTGCAAATTACAAAAGAACAGACTTAGAGAAAGGCTTCTGGAGGGGAAAGGTGTAACTCTGTGAGATGAAATAACAGAACACAAACGTGCTTCTCAGAAAGCTTCTTTCCAGTTTTTAACAGAAGATATTTCCTTTTTCACCATAGTCCTCTATGGGCTTCCAAATATCACTGTGCAAATACAACAAAAACAGACTTAGCGAAAAGCTTCTTGAAGGGAAAGCTGTAACTCTATGAGATGAATTAACAGAACACAAAACGGTTTCTCAGAAAGCTTCTTTCCAGTTTTTAACTGAAGTTATTTCCTTTTTCACCATAGCCCTCTGTGGACTTCCAAAGATCACTTTGCAGATTCCACAAGAACAGTCTTCGCGAAAGGATTCTTCAGGGGAATGCTGTAACTCTGTGAGATGAATTAACAGAACACAAAGCAGTTTCTCAGAAAGCTTCTTACCAGTTTTTAACGGAAGATATTTCCTTTTTCATCTTTAACCCTCTAAGGGCTTCCAAATATCACTTTGCAAATTCCACAAGAACAGTCTTAGCGAAAGGCTTCTTGAGGGGAAAGCAGTAACCGTGAGATGAATTAACCGAACACAAAGCAGTTTCTCAGAAAGCTTCTTTCCAATTTTTAAGGGAAGATTTTCCTTTTTCACTATAGCCCTCTGTGGGCTTCCAAATATCACATTGCAAATTCCACAAGAACAGTGTTAGCGAAAGGCTTCTTGATGGGAAAGCAGTAACTCTGTGAGATGAATTAACAGAACATAGAGCAGTATCTCAATAAGCTAATTTCCAGTTTTTAACGGAAGATATTTCCTTTTTCACCATAGCACTCTATGGGCTTCCAAATATCACTTTGCAAATTCCAGAAGAACAGACTTAGCGAAAGGCTTTTTTAAGGGAAAGCTGTAACTCTGTGAGATGAATTAACAGAACACAAAGCACTTTCTCAGAAAGCTTCTTTCCAGTTTTTAACAGAAGATATTTCCTTTTTCACCATAACGCTCTATGGTCTTCAACATATCACTTTGCAAATTCCACAACAAGAGTCTTTGCGAAAGGATTCTTGAGGGGAAAGCAGTGACTCTGTGAAATGAATTAAGGGAACACAAAACAGTTTCACAGAAAGCTTCTTTCCAGTTTTTAACGGAAGATATTTCGTTTTTCACCATAGCCCTCTATGAGCTTCCAAATATCACTTTGCAAATTCCACAAGAACAGACTTAGCGAAAGACTTCTTGAGGGGAAAGCTGTAACTCTGTGAGATGAATTAACAGAACACAAAGGAGTTTCTCAGAAAGCTTCTTTCCAGTTTTTAACGGAAGATATTTCCTTTTTCACCATAGTCCTCTATTGGCTTCCAAATATCACTGTGCAAATTCCACAAAAACAGATTTAACGAAAGACTTCTTGAAGGGAAAGCTGTAACTCTGAGAGATGAATTAACAGAAAACAAAGCAGTTTCTCAGAAAGCTTCTTTCCAGTTTTTAACGAAAGATATATCCTTTTTCACCATAGCCCTCTATGGACTTCCAAATATAACTTTACAAATTCCACAAGAACAGTCTTCGCGAAAGGCTTCTTGAGGGGAAAGCTGTAACTCTGTGAGATAAGTTAACAGAACACAAAGCAGTTTCTCAAACAGCTTCCTACCAGTATTTAATGGAAGATATTTCCTTTTTCACCTTAACCCTCTATGGGCTTCCAAATATCACTTTGCAAATTACACAATAAGTGACTTACCGAAAGGCTTCTTGAGGGAAAGGCAGTAATCGTGAGATGAATTAACCGAACACAAAGCAGTTTCTCAGAAAGCTTCTTTCCAGTTTTTAAGGAAAGATTTTCCTTTTTCACCATAGCCCTCTATGGGCTTCCAAATATCGCAATGCAAATTCCACAAGAACAGACTTATCGAAAGGCTTCTTGATGGGAAAGCTGAAACTCTGTGAGATGAATTAACAGAAAACAAAGCAGTTCCTCAGAAAGCTTCTTTCCAGTTTTTAACTGAAGATATTTCCTTTTTCACTATATCCCTCTATGTGCTTCCAAATATCACTTTGCAAATTCCACAAGAACAGTCTTAGCGAAAGGCTTCTTGAGGGGAACGCAGTAAACCTGTGAGATGAATTAACAGAACACAAAGCAATTTCTCAGAAACTTTCTTTCCAGTTTTTAACGGAAGATATTTCCTTTTTCACCATAGCACACTATGGGCTTATAAAAATCACTTTGCAAATGCCACAAGAACAGACTTAGCGAAAGACTTCTTGAAGGGAAAGCTGTAACTCTGTGAGATGAATTAACAGAACACAAAGCAGTTTCTCAGAAAGCTTCTTTCCAGTATTAACGGAAGATATTTCCTTTTTCACCATAGTCCTCTATGGGCTTCCAAATATCACTGTGCAAATTCCACAAAAACAGACTTAGCCAAAGGCTTCTTGAAGGGAATGCTGTAACTCTGTGAGATGAATTAACAGAACACAAAGCAGTTTCTCAGAAAGCTTCTTTCCAGTATTAACGGAAGATATTTCCTTTTTCACCATAGTCCTCTATGGACTTCCAAATATCACTGTGCAAATTCCACAAAAACAGACTTAGCGAAAGGCTTCTTGAAGGGAATGCTGTAACTCTGTGAGATGAATTAACAGAACACAAAGCAGTTTCTCAGAAAGTTTCCTTCCAGTTTTTAGCGAAAGATATTTCCTTTTTCACCATAGCCCTCTATGGGCTTCCAAATATCACTTTGCAAATTCTACAAGAACAGTCCTAGCGAAAGGCTTCTTAGGGGAAAGCTGTAACTCTGTGAGATGAATTAGCAGAAAGCAAAGCAGTTTCTCAGAAAGCTACTTTCCAGTTTTTAATGGAAGATGTTACCTTTTTCACCATAGCCCTCTAAGGGCTTCCAAATATCACTTTGCAAAATCCACCAAAAGAGTCTTAGAGAATGGCTTCTTGCTGGAAAACTAGTAACTCGGTGAGATGAATTAACAGAAGAGAAAGCAGTTTCTCAGAAAGCTTCTTTCCAGTTTTTAACGGAAGATATTTCCTTTTACACTATAGCCCTCTACGGGCTTCCAAATATCACTTTGCAAATTCCACAAGAAGAATCTTAGCGAAAGGCTTCTTTAGGAGAAAGCTGTATGTCTGTGAGATGAACTAAGAGAACACAAAGCAGTTTCTCAGAAAGCTTCTTTACAGTTTTTAACTGTAGATATTTCCATTTTCACCTTAACCCTCTAAGGGCTTCCATATATTACTTTGCAAATTGCATAAGAACAGTGTTAGCGAAAGGCTTTTTGAGGGGAAAGCAGTAACTGTGAGATGAACTAACCGAACACAAAGCAGTTTCTCAGAAAGCTTCTTTCCAGTTTTTAATGGAAGATGTTTCCTTTTTCACCGTAGCCCTCTATGGGCTTCCAATATCACTTTGAAAAATCCAAAAGAAGAGTCTTAGAGAATGGCCTCTTGCTGGGAAAGTAGTAACTCTGTGAGATGAATTAACAGAACACAAAATAGTTTCTCAGATTGCTTCTTTTCAGTTTTTATCTTAGGATATTTCCTTTTTCACCTTAGCCCTCTATGGGCTTGAAAATATCACTATGAAAATTCCACAAGAAAAGTTTTAGCGAAAGACTTCTTGAAGGGAAAGCTGTAAGTCTGTGAGATGAATTAACAGAACACAAAGCAGTCTCTCAGAAAGCTTCTTTCCAGTTTTTAACGGAAGATATTTCCATTTTCACCATAGCCCTCTATGGGCATTCCTGATATCACTTTGCAAATTCCACAAGAACAGTCTTAGCGCAAGGCTTCTTGAGGGGAAATCTGTAACTCTGAGATGAATTAACAGAACACAAAGCAGTTTCTCAGAAAGCTTCTTTCCCGTTTTTAACTTAAGATAGTTCCTTTCTCAAAATAGCCCTCTATGGGCTTCCAAATATCACTTTGCAAATTTCACAAGAACAGCCTTAGCGAAAGTCTTCTTTAGGGCAAAGCTGTACCTCTGTGAGATGAATTTACAGAACACAAAGCAGATTCTCAGACAGCTTCTTTCGAGTTTTTAACTGAAGATATTTCCTTTTTCACCATAGCCCTCTATGGCCTTCCAAATATCACTTTGCAAATTCCGCAAAAACAGCCTTAGCAAAAGGCTTCTTGAAGATCAAGCTGTAACTCTGTGAGATGAATTAACAGAACGCAAAGCAGTTTCTCAGAAAGCTTCTTTCCCGTTTTTAACGGAAGATGTTGCCTTTTTCACCATATCCTTCTATGGGCTTCCAAATATCACTTTGCCAATTCCACAAGAACAGTCTTAGCGAAAGGCTTCTTGAGGTGAAATCTGTAACTCTGCGAGATGAAATAACAGAACACAAAGTAGTTTCTCAGAAAGCTTCTTTCCCGTTTTTAACGGTATATATTTCCTTTTTCGCCATAGCCCTCTATGGGTTTCCAAATATCACTTTGCAAATTACACAAGAACAGTTTAGGCTAAAGGCTTCTTGAGGGGAATGCTGTAACTCTGTGAGATGATATAAGAGAACACAAAGCAGTTTCTCAGAAAGCTCCTTTCCAGTTTTTAACGGAAGATATTTCCTTTTTCACCACAGCCCTCTGCGGGTTCCAAATATCACTTTCCAAATTCCACAAGAACAGTCGTAGCGAAAGGCTTCTTGAGGGGAATGCAGTAAACCTGTGAGATGAATTAACAGAACACAAAGCAATTTCTCAGAAACATTCTTTCCAGTTTTTAATGGAAGATATTTCCTTTTTCACCACAGCCCTCTGCGGGTTCCAAATATCACTTTCCAAATTCCACAAGAACAGTCTTAGCGAAAGGCTTCTTGAGGGGAAAGCTGTAACACTGTGAGATGAATTAACAGAAAACAAAGCACTGTCTCAGAAAGCTTCTTTCCAGTTTTTAGCGGAAGATATTTCTTTTTCACCATAGAACTCTCTGGGCTTCCAAATATCACTTTGCAAATTCCACAAGAACAGTCTTAGCGAAAGGCTTCTTGAGGGGAAAGCTGCAAGTCTGTGAGATGAATTAACAGAACACAAAGCAGGTTCTCAGAAACCTTCTTTCCAGTTTTTAACGGAAGATATTTCCTTTTCCACCATAGCCCTTTATGGGCTTTCAAATATCACCTTGCAAATTCCACAAGAACAGTCTTAACGAAAGGGTTCTTGAGGGGAAAGCTGTAACCCTGTAGAAAGAATTAACAGAACACAAAGCAGGTTCTTCGAAAGTTTCTTTCCAGTTTTAAATGAAGGTATTTCCTTTTTCACCATAGCCCTCTATGGGCTTCCAAATATCCCTTTGCCAATTCCACAAGAACAGCCTTAGCGAAAGGCTTCTTGAAGGGAAAGCTGTAACTCTGTGAGATGAATTAGCAGAACACAGAACGGTTTCTCAGAAAGCTTCTTTCCAGAATTTAACGGAAGATATTTCCTTTTTCACCATTGCCCTCCATGGGTTTCCAAATATCACTTTGCAAATTCCACAAGGACAGTGTTAGCGAAATGCTACTTGAAGGGTAATCTGTAACTCGGTGAGATGAAATAACAGACGACAAAGCAATTTCTCAGAAAGCTTCTTTTCAGTTTTTAACGGAAGACATTTCCTTTTTCTCCATAGCCCTCTATGGGCTTCCATATATCACTTTGCAAAATCCACAAGAACAGTCATAGCGAAAGGCTTCTTCCTAGGAAAGAAGTAACTCTGTGAGATGAATCAAGAGAACACAGAGCAGTTTCTCAGAAAGCTTCTTTCCAGTTTTTAGCAGAAGTTATTTCCTTTTTCACCATAGCCCTCTATGGGCTTCCAAATATCACTTTGCAAATTCCAGAAGAACAGTCTTAGCGAAAGGTTTCTTGAGGGGAAAGCAGTAACCCTGTTAGATGAATTGACAGAAAACAAAGCAGTTTCTCAGAAAGCATCTTTCCAGTTTTTAATGGAAGATATTCCCTTTTTCATCATGACCCTCTATGGGCTTCCAAATATCACTTTGCAAGTTCCGCAAGAACAACCTTAGCCAAAAGCTTCTTACAGGAAAGCTGTAACTCTGTGAGATGAATTCACAGAACACAAAGCAATTTCTCAGAAAGTTTCTTTCCAGTTTTTAACGGAAGATATTTCCATTTTCACCATAGCCCTCTATGGGCTTCCAAATATCGCTTTGCAAATTCCACAAGAACAGTCTTAGCGAAAGGCTTCTTGAGGGGAAATCTGTAACTCTGTGAGATGAATTAGCAGAACACAAAGCAGTTTCTCAGAAAGTTTCTTTCCCGTTTTTAACGGAAGATATTTCCTTTTTTCCATAGCCCTCTATGGGCTTACAAGTATCACATTGCAAATTCTACAAAAACTGTCGTAGCAAAAGGCCTTTCAGGGGAAGGCTGTAACTCTGTGAGATGAATTAACAGAACACAAAGCCGTTTCTCAGACAGGTTCTTTCCAGTTTTTAACTTAAGATAGTTCCTTTTTCAAAATAGCCCTCTATGGGCTTCCAAATATCACTTTGCAAATTTCACAAGAACAGCCTTAGCGAAAGTCTTCTTTAGGGCTAAGCTGTACCTCTGTGAGATGAATTAACAGAACACAAAGCAGATTCTCAGACAGCTTCTTTCGAGTTTTTAACTGAAGATATTTCCTTTTTCACCATAGCCCTCTATGGCCTTCCAAATATCACTTTGCAAATTCCGCAAAAACAGCCTTAGCAAAAGGCTTCTTGAAGACCAAGCTGTAACTCTGTGAGATGAATTAACAGAACGCAAAGCAGTTTCTCAGAAAGCTTCTTTCCCGTTTTTAACGGAAGATGTTGCCTTTTTCATCATATCCCTCTATGGGCTTCCAAATATCACTTTGCCAATTCCACAAGAACAGTCTTAGCAAAAGGCTTCTTGAGGGGAAATCTGTAACTCTGCGAGATGAAATAAGAGAACACAAAGTAGTTTCTCAGAAAGGTTCTTTCCCGTTTTTAACGGAAGTTATTTCCTTTTTCACCATAGCCCTCTATGGGCTTCCAAATATCACTTTGCAAATTACACAAGAACAGTTTTAGCTAAAGGCTTCTTGAGGGAAATGCTGTAACTCTGTGAGATGATATAAGAGAACACAAAGCAGTTTCTCAGAAAGCTTCTTTCCAGTTTTTAACGGAAGATATTTCCTTTTTCAGCATCGCCCTCTAAGGGCTTCCAAATATCACTTTGCAAATTCCACAAGAACAGTCTTAGCGAAAGGATTCTTGATGGGAAAGCTCTAATTCGGTGAGATGAATTAACAGAACACAAAGCAGTTTCTCAGAAAGGTTCTTTCCAGTTTTAACTGAAGATAATTCGTTTTTCACCTTAGCACTCTAAGGGCTTCCGAATATCACTTTGCAAATTCCACAAGAACAGCCTTTGCGAAAAGTTTCTTGAGGGGAAGGCTGTAACTCTGTGAGATGAATTAACAGAACACAAAGCAGTTTCTCAGACAGCTTCTTTCCTGTTTTTAACTGAAGATATTTTCTTTTTCACCATAGCCGTCGATGGGCTTCCAAATATCACTTTGAAAATTCCACAACAACAGCCTTAGTGAAAGGCTCTTGAAGGGAAAGCTGTAACTCTGTGAGATGAATTAAGAGAACACAAAGCAGTTTCTCAGAATGCTTCTTTTAAGTTTTTAACTTAGGATATTTCCTTTTTCACCATACGCCTCCATGGGCTTCCAAATATCACATTGCAAATTGCACAAGAACCGTCTTAGTGAAAGGCTTCTTGGGGGAAAGCTGTAACTCTGTGAGTTGAATTGACAGAACACAAAGCAGTTTTTCAGAAAGCTTCTTTTCAGTTTTTGTCTTAGGCTATTTCCTTTTTCACCATAGCCCTCTAGGGGCTTCCAAATATCACTTTGCAAATTCCACAAGAACAATCTTAGTTAACGGCTTCTTGAAGGGAAAGCTGTAACTCGGTGTGATGAATTAACAGAACACAAAGCAGTTTCTCAGAAAGCTTCTTTACAGTTTTTATCTTAGGATATTTCCTTTTTCATCATAGCCCTCTTTGAGCTTCCAGATATCACTTTGCAAATTCCACAAGAATAGTCTTAGCGAAAGGCTTCTGGAGGGGAAAGCTGTAATTCTGTGAGACGAATTAACAGAACACAAAGCAGTTTCTATGAAAGCTTCTTTTCATTTTTTATCTTAGGATATTTCCTTTTTCACCATAGCCCTGTATGGGCTTCCAAATATCACTTTGCAAATTCCAAAACAGCAGTGTTAGCAAAAGGTTTCTGGAGGCGAAAGCAGTAACTCTCTGAGATGAATTAACAGAACACAAAGCAGTTTCTCAGAAATCTTCTTTCCAGTTTTTAACAGAAGATGTTTCCTTTTTCACCTTAGCCCTCTATGGACTTCCAAATATCACTTTGGAAATCCCACAAGAACAGTCTTAGCGAAAGGCTTCTTGAGGGGAAAGCTGTAACTCTCTGAGATGAATTAACAGAACACAAAGAAGTTTCTCAGAAAGCTTCTTTCCAGTTTTTAACGGAAGATATTTGCTTTTTCACAATAGCCCTCTATGGGCTTCCAATTATCACTTTGGAAATGCAAGAAGAACAGTCTTAGCGAAAAGATTTTTGAGGGTAGGGATGTAACTCTGTGAGATGAATAACAGAACCCAATGCAGTTTCTCAGAAAACTTCTTTCCAGTTTTTAACTGAGGATGTTTCCTTTTTCACCATAGCCCTCTATGGGCTTCCAAATATCACTTTGAAAATCCCACAAGAACAGTCTTAGCGAATGGCTTCTTGAGGGGAAAGATGTGACTGTGTGAGATGAATTAACAGAACACAATGCAGTTTCTCAGAAATCTTCTTTCCAGTTTTTAACAGAAGATATTTCCTTTTTCACCATAGCCTTCTAAGGTCTTCCAATTATCACTTTGGAAATTTCACAGAAACAGTCTTAGTGATCGGCTTCTTGAGTGCAAAGCTGTAAATCTGTGAGATGAACTAACAGAAGAAAAAGCGGTTTCTCAGGAAGCTTCTATTCTTTTTTTATCTTAGGATATTTCCATTTTCACCATTGCCCTCTATGGGCTTCCAAATATCACTTTGCAATTTCCACAACAACCGCCTTAGAATAGGCTTCTTTAAAGGAAAGCGGTAACTCTGTGAGTTGAATTAACAGAATACAAAGCAGTTTCTCGGAAAGTTTCTCTTCAGCTTTTAACTGCAGATATTTCCTTTTTCACCAAAGCCCTCTATGGGCTTCCAAATATCACTTTGCAAATTCCACAACAAAAGACTTAGTGAAAGCCTTCTTGAGGGGAAAGCTGTAACTCTGTGAGTTGAATGAACAGACCACAAAGCAGTTTCACAGAAAGCTTTTCTCCAGTTTTTATCTGAAGATATTTCCATTTTCACCAAAGCCCTCTATGGGCTTCCAAATATCACTTTGCAAATCCCACAAAAACAGTCTTAGTGAAAGGCTTTTTGATTGGAAATATGTAACTTGGTGAGCTGTATTAACAGAACACTCGGCAGTTTCTCAGAATTCTTCTTTCCAGTTTTTAATGGAAGATATTTCCTTTTCACCACAGCCCTCTACGGGCTTCCAAATAATTCTTTGCAATTTACACAAGAACAGTCTCAGTGAACAGCTTCTTGAGTGGAAAGTTGTAACTCGGTGAGATGAACTAACAGAACACAAAGCAGTTTCACAGAAAGCTACTTTTCTGTTTTTATCTTATGATATTTCCATTTTCACCATTGCCCTCTGTGGGCTTCCAAATATCACTTTGTAAATACCACAAGGACAGTCTTAGCGGAAGACTTCTTGAGGGAAAAGCTGTAACTCTGTGAGGTGAAATAACAGAACACAAAGGAGTTTCTCAGAAATCTTTTTTTCTGTTTTTAACTGAGGATATTTCCTTTTTCACCAAAGCCGTCTACGGGCTTCCATAAATCACTTAGCAATTTCCACAACAACAGCCTTAGCGAAAGGGTTCTTGAGGGGAAAGCTGTAAATCTGTGAGTTGAATTAACAGAACAAAAAGCAGTTTCTCACAAAGCTTCTTTTCAGCTTTTAACTGAAGATATTTCCTTTTTCACCAAAGCCCTCTATGGGCTTCCAAATATCCCTTTCCAAATACCACAAGAACAGTCTTAGCGAAAGGCTTCTTAAGGGGAAAGCTCTAACCCTTTGAGATGAATCAACAGAACACAAAGCAGTTTTTCAGAGAGCTTCTTTTCAGATTCTATCTTAGGCTATTTCCTTTTTCACCATAGCCCTCTCTGGCCTTCCAAATATCACCTTGCAAATTCCACAAGAAGAGACTTAGCGAAAGGCTTCTGGAGGGGAAAGCTCTAATTCGGTGAGATGTATTAACAGAAAACACACCAGTTTCTCAGAAAGCTTCTTTCCCCTTTTCACGGGAGATATTTTCTTTTTCACCATAGCCCTCTATGGGTTACCAAATATGAATTTGCAAATTGCACAAGAAGGGTCTTAGTGAACGGCTTCTTGAGGGGAAAGCTCAAATTCTGTGAGATGAACTAACAGAACACAAAGCAGTTTCTCAGAAAGCTTTTTTTCGGTTTTTAACGGAAGATATTCCCTTTTTCACCATAGCCCTCTATGGGCTTCGAAATTTCTCTTTGTAAATTCCACAAGAACAGTCTTCGCGAAAGGCTTCTGCAGGGACAAGCTGAAACTCTGTGAGATGAATTAACAGTACACAAAGCAGTTTCTCAGAAAGCTTTTTTTCGGTTTTTAACGGAAGATATTCCCTTTTTCACCATAGCCCTCTATGGGCTTCGAAATTTCTCTTTGTAAATTCCACAAGAACAGTCTTCGCGAAAGGCTTCTGCAGGGACAAGCTGAAACTCTGTGAGATGAATTAACAGTACACAAAGCAGTTTCTCAGAAAGCTTCTGTTCAGTTTTTATATTAGGATATTTCCTCTTTCACCATAGCCTTTTAAGGGCTCCAAATATCACTTTGCAAATTCCACAAGAACAGTCTTAGCGAAAGGCTTCTTGAGGGAAAGCTGGAACTCTGTGAGTTGAATTAAGAAAACACAAAGTAGTTTCTGAGAACGATTCTTTCCAGTTTTAAACTGAAGATATTTTCTTTTTCACCATAACCCTCTACGGGCTTCCTATATCACTTTGCAAATTTCACAAGAACAGTCTCAGTGAACGGTTTCTTGAGGGTAAAGCTGTAACTCTGTGAGATGAACTAACAGAACACAAGGCAGTTTCTCAGAAAGCTTCTTTTCGATTTTTATCTTAGGATATTTCCATTTTCACCATAACCGTCTATGGGCTTCCAAATATCACTAGGCAAATTCCACAAAAACTGCCGTAGAGACAGATTTCTTGAGGGGAAAGCTGTAACTCTGTGAGTTGATTTAACAGAAAACAAAGCAGTTGCTCAGAAAGCTTCTTTTCAATTTTTATCTTAGGGTATTTCCTTTTTCACCATAGCCCTCTATGGGCTTCGAAATATCACTTTGAAATTCCACAAGAACAGTCTTAGCCAAAGACTTCTGGAGGGGAAAGCTGTAACTCTGTGAGATGAATTAAGAGAACACAAAGCAGTTTCTCATAAAGCTTCTTTCCAGTTTTCAACGGAAGATATTTCCTTTTTCACCGTAGCCCTCTCTGGGCTTCCAAATATCACTTTGCAAATTCCTCAAGAACAGTCTTAGTGAACGGCTTCTTGAGGGAAAAGCTGTAAATCGGTGAGATGAATAAACAGAACACAAAGCAGTTTCCCATAAAGCTTCTTTCCAGTTTTTAACTAAGGATATTTCCTTTTTCACCATAGCCCTCTATGGGCTTCCAAGATCACTTTGCAAATGCCACAACAACAGTCTTAGCGAAAGGCTTCTGGAGAGCAAAACTGTAATTCTGTGAGATGAATTAACAGAACACATAGCAATTTCTCAGAAATCTTCTTTCCAGTTTTTATCTTAGGATATTTCCTTTTTCACCACAGCCCTCTATGAGCTTCCAAATATCACTTTGCAAATTCCACAAGAACAGTCTTAGCGAATGGCTTCTTGAGGGGAAAGCTGTAACTCTGTGAAACGAATTACCAGGACACAAAGCAGTTTCTCAGAAAGCTTCTTTTCAGTTTTTATCTTAGGATATTTCATTTTTCACCATAGTCCTCTATGTTCTTCCAAATATCAATTTGAAAATTCCACAAAAACAGTCTTAGTGAAAGGCTTCCTGAGGAGAAAGCTGTAACTCTGTGAGATTAATTAACATAACACAAAGCAGTTTCTCAGAAAGCTTCTTTCCAGTTTTTAATTGAAGACATTTCCTTTTTCTACCTAGCCCTCTATGGGCTTCCATATATCACTTTGCAAATTTCAGAAGAACACTCTTAGCGAAAGGCATCTTGAGTGGAAAGCTGCATCTGTGTGAAGCTGCATCTGTGTGAGATGAATTAACAGAACACAAACCAGTTCCTCAGAAAGCTTCTTTTCAGTTTTTATCTTAGGATACTTTACTTTTCACCACAGACCTCTCTGGGCCGCCAAATACCACTTTGCAAATTTCACAAGAACAGCCTTAGCGAAAGGCTTCTTGAGGGGAAAGCTGTAAGGTCTGTGAGATGAATTAACGGAACACAAAATAGTTTCTCAGAAATCTTGTATACAGTTTTTAACTGAAGATATTTCCTTTTTCACCATAGCCCTCTATGGACTTCAAAACATCACTTTCAAAATTCCACAAGAACAGTCTACGCGAAAGGCTTCCTGAGGGTAAAGCTGTAACTCTGTGAGATGAATTAACAGAACACAAAGCAGTTTCTCAGAAAGCTTCTTTCCAGTTTTTAACTGAAGGTATTTATTTTTTCACCCTAGCCCACTATGGGCTTCCAAATATCACTTTGCAAATTCCACAAGAAGTATCTTAGAGAAAAACTTCTTGAGTTGGAAGGTGTAATTCCGTGAGATGAATTAACAGAACACAAAGCAGTTTCTCAGAAAGCTTCTTTCCAGTTTTTAACTGAAGATACTTCCTTTTTCACCGTAGCCCCCTGTGGACTTCCAAATATCACTTTCGAAATTCCACAAGAACAGCCTTAGCGAAAGGCTTCCTGAAGGGAAAGCTATAATTCTTTGAGATGAATTAACAGAACACAAAGCAGTTTCTCAGAAATCTTCTATCCAGTTTTTAACTGAAGATATTTCCTTTTTCACCGTGGCCCCCTGTGGACTTCCAAATATCAGTTTCGAATTTGTACAAGAACAGTCTTAGCATAAGGGTTATTTAGGGGAAAGCTGCAACTCTTTGAGATGAATTTAAAAAAAAAGCAAAGCAGTTTCTCAGAAACCTTCTTTTCAGTTTTTAATGGGAGATATTTCCTTTTTCACCATAGCCCTCTATGGGCTTCCAAATATCACTTTGCAAATTCCACAAGAAGTATCTTAGAGAAAAACTTCTTGAGTTGGAAGGTGTAATTCCGTGAGATGAATTAACAGAACACAAAGCAGTTTCTCAGAAAGCTTCTTTCCAGTTTTTAACTGAAGATACTTCCTTTTTCACCGTAGCCCCCTGTGGACTTCCAAATATCACTTTCGAAATTCCACAAGAACAGCCTTAGCGAAAGGCTTCCTGAAGGGAAAGCTATAATTCTTTGAGATGAATTAACAGAACACAAAGCAGTTTCTCAGAAATCTTCTATCCAGTTTTTAACTGAAGATATTTCCTTTTTCACCGTGGCCCCCTGTGGACTTCCAAATATCAGTTTCGAATTTGTACAAGAACAGTCTTAGCATAAGGGTTATTTAGGGGAAAGCTGCAACTCTTTGAGATGAATTAAAAAAAAAAAAGCAAAGCAGTTTCTCAGAAACCTTCTTTTCAGTTTTTAACGGGAGATATTTCCTTTTTCACCATAGCCCTCTATGGGCTTCCAAATATCACTTTGCAAATTCTACAAGAACAGTCTTAACGAAAGGCTTCTTGAAGGGAACGCTGTAACTCTGTGAGATGAATTAACAGAACACAAAGTAGTTTCTCAGAAAGCTACTTTCAAGTTTGTAATTAAAGATATTTCCTTTTTAACCGTAGCCCTCTATGGGCTTCCAAATATTACGTTCCAAATGCACAAGAAGAGCCTTAGCGAAAGGCTTCTTGAAGGGAAAGCTGTAACTCGGTGAGATGAATTAACAAAACACAAAGGAGTTTCTCAGAAAGCTTCTTTCCAGTTTTTAAGGGAAGATATTTCCTTTTTCACCATAGCCCTCTATGGGCTTCCAAATATCACTTTGCAAATTCCACAAGAACAGTTTTAGCGAAAGGCTTCTTGAGGGGAAAGCTGTAACTCTGTGAGATGAATTAACAGAACACAAAGGTGTTTCTCAGAAAGCTTCTTTCCAGTTTTTAATGGAAGATATTTCCTTTTCACCATATCCCTCTATGGGCTTCCAAATATCACTTTGGAAATTCCACAAGAACAGTTTTAGCGAAAGGCTTCTTGAGGGGAAAGCTGTAACTCTGTGAGATGAATTAACAGAACACAAAGGTGTTTCTCAGAAAGCTTCTTTCCAGTTTTTAATGGAAGATATTTCCTTTTCACCATATCCCTCTATGGGCTTCCAAATATCACTTTGGAAATTCCACAAGAACAGTCTTAGCGAAAGGCTTCTTGAGGGGAAAGCAGTAACTCTGAGATGAAATAAGAAAGCACAAAACAGTTTCTCCGAAAGCTTCATTCCAGTTTTTCACGGAACATACTTCCTTTTTCAGCAAAGCGCTCTATGGGCTTACAAATATCACTTTCCAGATTCCACAAGACAGCCTTAGCGACAGGCTTCTTGAAGGGAAAGCTGTAATTCCGTGAGTCGAATTAAGGGAAGACAAAGCAGTTTCTCAGACAGCTTCTTTCCAGTTTTTCACTGAAGATATTTCCTTTTTCACCCTAGACCACTTTGGGCTTCGAAATATCACATTGCAAATTCCAGAAGAACAGTCTTAGCGAAAGGCTTCTTGAAGGGAAAGCAGTAACTCGGTGAGATGAATTAACAGAACACAAAGCAGTTTCTCACAAAGCTTCTTTGGAATTTTTAACGGAAGATATTTCTTTTTTCACCGTAGCCCTCTAAGGGCTTCCAAATATCACTTTGCAAGTTCCACAAGAACAGCCTTAGCGAAAGGCTTCTGGAGGGGAAAGCTCTAACTCTGTGAGATGAATTAACAGAACTCAAGGCAGTTTCTCAGAAAGCTTCTTTGCAGTTTTTAACCTAAAATATTTCCTTTTTCACCTTAGCCCTCTATGGACTTCCAAATATCACTTTCCAAATTCCACAAGAACAGTCTTAGCCAAAGGCTTCTTGCGGGGAAAGCAATAACTCTGAGATAAATGAACAGAACACAAAACACTTTCTCAGAAAGCTTCTTTACACTTTTTAACGGAAGATATTTCCTTTTTCTGCATAGCTCTCTATGGGCTTACAAATATCACTTTGAAAATTCCACAAGAACAGTTCTATAGAAAGGCTTCTTGACGGGAAAGCAGTAACTCTCTGAGATGAATTAACAGAAGACAAAGCAGTTTCTGAGAAAACTTCTTTCCAGTTTTTAACTGAAAGTATTTCCTTTTTCACCGTAGCCCTCTATGGGCTTCCAAATATCACTTTCCAAATTCCACAAGAACAGCCTTACCGAAAGGCTTCTTGAAGGGAAAGCTGTAACTCTGTGAGGTGAATTAACAGAACACAAAGCAGTTTCTCAGAAAGATTCCTTCCAGTTTTTAACTAAAGATATGTCCTTTTCACCATCGTTCTCTATGGGTTTCCACATGTTACTTCGAAAGTTCCACCAGAACAGCCTTAGCGAAAGGCTTCTTGAGGGGAAATCTGTTACTATGTGAGGTGAACTAACAGAACACAAAGCAGTTTCCCACAAAGCTTCTTTCCAGTTTTTATCTTAGGATATTTCCTTTTTCACCATAGCCCACTATGTGCTTCCAAATATCACTTTGCAAATTCCACAAGAACAGTCTTAGCGAAAGGCTACCTGAGGGGAAAGCAATAACTCTGAGATGAATTAACAGAACACAAAACAGTTTCTCAGAAAGTATCTTTCCAGTTTTTAACGGAAGATATTACCTTTTTCAGCATAGCCCTCTATGGGATTCCAAATATCACTTAGCAAATTCCCCAAGAACAGGCTTAGCAAAAGGGTTCTTGAGGGGAAAGCTGTACGTCTGTGAAATGAATTAACAGAACACATAGAAGTTTCTCAGAAAGATTCTTTTCAGTTTATATCTCAGGATATTTCCTTTTTCACCATAGACATCCATGGGCTTTCAAATATCACTTTGCAAATTCAACAAGCCAGTCTTAGCGAAAGGCTTCTTGAGAGGAAAGCTGTAACTCTGTGAGATGAATTAACAGAACACAAAGCAGTTTCTCAGAAAGCTTCTTTCCAGTTTTTAACGGAAGATATTTCCTTTTTCACCAAAGCCCTCTATGGGCTTCCAAATATCACTTTGCAAATTCCACAAGAACAGTCTTTGCGAAAGGCTTCTTGAGGGGAAACCTGTAACTCTGTGAGATGAATTAACAGAAAACAAACAGTTTCTCAGAAGGTTTCTTTTCTATTTTTATCTTAGGATATTTCCTTTGCCACACTAGACATCTATAGGCTTACAAATATTACTTTGAAAATTCCACAAGAACAGTCTTAGCGAAAGTCCTCTGGAGGGGAAGGCTGTAATTCTGGGAGTTGAATTAACAGAACACAAAGCAGTTCCTCAGAAAGCTTCTTTTCAGTTTTTAACTGAAGATATTTCGTTTTTCACCGTAGCCTTCTATGGGCTCCAAAATATCAATTTTCAGTTTCCACAACAACAGCCTTAGCTAAAGTTCTCTTGAGGGGAAAGCTGTAACTCTCTGACATGAATTAACAGAACACAAGGCAGTTTCTCAGAAAGCTTCTTTTCAGTTTTTATCTTAGGCTATTTCCTTTTTCACCATAGCTTTCTATGGGCTTCCAAAGATCACGCTGCAGATTCCACAAGAACAATCTTAGCGAAAGGCTTCTTTAGGGGAAAGCTGTAACTTTTTGAGATGAATTAACAAAACACAAAGCAGTTTCTCAGAAAGCTTCTTTCCAGTTTTTAACTGAAGATATTACCTTTTTCACCCTATCCCTCTATGGGCTTCCAAATATCACTTTACAAATTCCACAAGAATAGTCTTAGCGAAAGGCTTCTTGACGGGTAAGCTGTAACTCTGTGAGGTGAATTAACAGAACACAAAGCAGTTCTTCAGAAAGCTTCTTTCCAGTTTTTAACTGAAGATATTTCTTTTTCACCATAGACCTTTATGGGCTTCCAAATATTACTTTCCAAATCCCACAGAACTGTCGTAGCGAACGGCCTCTTGAGGGGAAAGCTGTAACTCGGTGAGATATATTTACAGTACACACGGCAGTTTCTCACAATGTTTCTTTCCAGTTTTTAACGGAAGATATTTCCTTTTTCACCGTTGCCCTCTATGGGCTTCCAAATATCACTTTGCAAATTTCACAAGAATAGTCTCAGTGAACGAATTCTTGAGGAGAAAGCTGTAACTCTGTAAGATGAACTAACAGAACACAAAACAGTTTCTCAGAAAGCTGCTTTTCGGTTTTTATCTTAGGATATTTCCATTTTCATCATAGCCCTCTATGGACTTCCAAATATCACTTTGCATATTCCACAAGAACAGTCTTTGCCGAAGGGATCTTGAGGAAAAGCTGTAACTCTGTGTGATGAATTAACAGAACACAAAGCAGTTTCTCAGAAAGCTTCTTTTAAGTTTTTAACTGAAGTTATTTCCTTTTTCACCATTGCTCTCTATGGGCTTCCAAATATCACTTTGCAAATTACACAACAACAGCCTTAGCGAGAGGCTTCTTGAGGGTAAAGCTGTAACTCTGTGATTTGAATTTTCAAAATACAAAGCAGTTTCTCAGAAAGCTTCTCTTTAGTTTTTATCTTAGGGTATTTCCTTTTTCACCACAGCCCTGCATCGGCTTCCAAATATCCCTTTGCAAATTCCACAAGAACAGTCTTAGCGAAAGACTTCTTGAGGGGAAAGCTGTAACTCTGTGAGATCAGCCAACAGAACACAAAGCAGTTTCGCAGAAAGCTTGATTCCGGTTTTCATCTTAGTATATTTCCATTTTCACCATAACCCTCTAAGGGCTTCCAAATATCACTTTGCAAATTCCAACAGAACAGTCTTAGCGAAAGGCTTCTTAAGGGGAAAACTGTAACTCTTTGAGATGAATTAACAGAACACAAAGCAGTTTCGCAGAAAGCTTCTTCCCAGTTTTTAACGGAAGATATTTCCTTTTTCACCAAAGCCTTCTATGGACTTCCAAATATCACTTTTCAAATTCCACAAGAACAGTCTTAGCGAAAGGCTTCTTGAGGGGAAAGCTGTAACTCTGTGAGATGAGTTAACAAAACACAAAGCAGTTTCTCAGAAAGCTTCTTTCCAGTTTTTAACGGAAGATATTTCGTTTTTCACCATGAACACCTATGGGCTTACAAATATCAATTTGTAAATTCCACAAGAACAGTCTTAGCGACAGGCTTCTTGAGGGAAAAGCTGTAACTCTGTGAGATGAATTAACAGAACACAAAGCAGTTTCACAGAAAGCTTCTTTCCAGTTTTTAACTGGAGTTATTTCCTTTCTCACCGTAGCGCTCTATGCACTTCCAAATATCACTTTGCAAATCCCACAAGAACTGTCTTAGCGAAATATTTCCTTTGGGAAAAGTTGAAATTCTGTCCGATGTATTAACAGAACACACGGCAGTTTCTCAGAAAGCTTCTTTCCAGTTTTAAACGGAAGTTAATTCCATTTTCACCATAGCCCTCTATGGTCTTCCAAATATCACTTTGCAAATTTCATAAGAACAGTCTTAGTGAACGACTTCCTGAGGGGTTAGCTGTAACTCTGTGAGATGAACTAACAGAACACAGAGCAGTTTCTCAGAAAGCTTCTTTTCTGTTTTTATCATAGGATATTTCCATTTTCACCACAGCCCTCTAAGGGCTTCCAAATATCACTTTGCAAATTCCACAAGAACAGTCTTAGCGAAAGGCTTCTTGAGGGGAAAGCTGTAACTCTTTGAGATGAATTAACAGAACACAAAGCAGTTTCTCAGGAAGCTTCCTTTCAGATTTTAACTGAAGATATTTCCTTTTTCACCATAGCCCTCTAGGGGTTCCAAATATCACTTTGCGAATTTCACAACAACAGCTTTAGTGAAAGGCTTATTGAGGGGAAAGCTGTAACTCTGTGAGTTGAATTAACAGATCACAAGTCAGTTTTTCAGAAAGCTTCTTTTCAGTTTTTATCTTAGGCTATTTTCTTTTTCACCATAGCCCTCTAGGGGCTTCCAAATATCACTTTGGAAATTCCACAAGAACAGTCTTAGTGAACGCCTTCTTCAGGGGAAAGCTGTAACTCTGTGAGATGAATTAACAGAACACAAATAGTTTCTCATAAAGCTTCTATTCTGATATAATGGAAGATATTCCTTTTTCACCGTACCCCTCTATGGGCTTCAAATTTCACTTTGCAAAATCCACAAGAACATTCTTAGCGAAAGGCTTTTTGAGGGTAAAGCTGTAACTCTGTAAGATGTATTAACGGAACACTAAGCAGTTTCTGAGAAAGCTTCTTTTCAGTTTTTATCTTAGGATATTTCCTTTCTCACCGTAGCCCTCTATGGGCTTCCAAATATCACTTTGCAAATTTCACAAGAAGAGTCTTAGCGAACTGCTTCTTGAGGGGAAAGCTGTAACTCTGTGAGATGAATTAACAGAACACAAAGCAGTTCCTCAGAAAGCTTCTTTTCAGTTTTTAACTGAAGATATTTCGTTTTTCACCGTAGCCTTCTATGGGCTCCAAAATATCAATTTTCAGTTTCCACAACAACAGCCTTAGCTAAAGTTCTCTTGAGGGGAAAGCTGTAACTCTCTGACATGAATTAACGGAACACAAGGCAGTTTCTCAGAAAGCTTCTTATCATTTTTTAACTGAAGATATTTAATTTTTCACCAAAGCCCCCTGTGGGCTTCCAAATATCACTTTCCAAATCCCACAAGAACAGTCGTAGCCAAAGACTTCTTTTGGGGAAAGCTGTAACTTGGTGAGATGTATTAGCAGAACACACGGCAGTTTCTCAGAAAGCTTCTCTCCAGATTTTAACGGAAGATATTTCCTTTTACACCATAGCCCTCTATCGGCTTCCAAATATCACTTTTCAAATTTCACAAAAACAGTCTTAGTGAACGACTTGTTGAAGGGAAAGCTGTAACTCTGTGAGGTGAACTAACAGAACACAAAGAAGTTTTCAGAAAGCTTTTTTTCGATTTTCATCTTAGGATATTTCTATTTTCAACATAGCCTTCTATGGTCTTCCAAATATCACTTTGCATATTCCACAAGAACAGTCTTAGGGAAAGGCTTCTTCAGGGGAAAGCTGTAACCCTTTGAGATGAATTAACAGAACACAAAGTAGTTTCTCAGAAAGTTTCTTTCCAGTTTTTAACTGAAGATATTTCCTTTTTCACCACAGCCCTGCATGGGCTTCCAATATCACTTTGCAAATTCCACAAAAACAGCCTTAGCGTAAGGCTTCTTGAGGGGAAAGCTGTAATTCTGTGAGTTGAATTAACAGAACACAAAGTAGTTTCTCAGACATCTTCTCTTCAGATTTTAACTTAAGCTATTTCGTTTTTCACCACAGCCCTATCTCGGCTTCCAACTATCACTTTGCAAATTCCACAAGAACAGTCTTAGTGAAAGGCTTCTTGAGAAGGAAGCTGTAACTCTGTGAGATGAATTAACAGAACACAAAGCAGTTTCTCGGAAAGGTTCTTTACAGTTTTTATCTTAGGTAATTTCCTTTTTCACCGTAGCCCTCTATGGGCTTCCAAATATCAGTTACCAAATTACAAAAGAACAGCCTTAGCGAAACGCTTCTTGAAGGGAAACCTGTAACTCTGTGAGATGAGTTAACAGAATACAAAGCAGTTTCTCAGAAAGTTTCTTTCCAGTTTTTCCGGAAGATATTTCCTTTTTCACCAGAGCCCTCTATGGGCTTCCAAATATCACTTTGCAAATTCCACAAGAAGAGCCTTAGATAAAGGCTTCTTGAAGGGAAAGATGTAACACTGTGAGATGAATTAACAGAACACAAAGCAGTTTCTCCGAATGTTTCTTTTCAGTTTTAAACTTAGGATATTTCCTTTTTCACCATAGCCCTCTATGGACTTCTAAATATCACTTTGCAAATTCCACAAAAACAGTCTTAGCGAAATTCTTCTTGAGGGGAAATCTGTAACTCAGTGAGATGAATTAACAGAACACGAAGCAGTTTCTCAGAAAGCTTCTTTCCAGTTTTTAACGGAAGATATTTCCTTTTTCACCGTAGCCCTCTATGGGCATCCAAATATCACTTTACAAATTCCACAAGAACAGCCTTAGCGAAAGGCTTTTTGAAGGGAAAGCTGTAACTCTGTGAGATGAATTAACAGAACACAAAGCAGTTTCTCAGAAAGCTTCTTTCCAGTGTTTTATGGAAGATATTTTCTTTTTCACCACAGCCCTCTATTTCCTTCCAAATATCACTTTGCCAATTCCAGAAGAACAGCCTTAGCGAAAGGCTTCTTGAAGGGAAAGCTGTAAGTCTGTGAGATGAATTAACAGAACGAAAAGCAGTTTCTCAGAAAGCTTCTTTCCAATTTTTAACGGAAGATACTTCCCTTTTCACCATAGCCGTCTAGGGTCTTCAAAATATTTCTTTGAAAATTCCACAAGAACAGTCTTTGCGGAAGGCTTCTTGAAGGGAAAGCTGTAACTCTGTGAGATGAATTAACAGAACACAAAGCATTTTGTCAGAAAGCTTCTTTCCATTTTTTAACTGAAGATATTTATTTTTCACCATAGTCACTCTATGGGCTTCTAAATATCACTTTGCCAATTCCACAAGAACAGGCTTAGCGAAAGGCTTCTTGAGGGGAAACGTGTAACTCTGTGAGATGATTTAATAGAACACAAAGCAGTCTCTCAGAAAGCTTCTTTCCAGTTTTTAACGGAAGCTATTTCCTTTTTCACCATAGCCCTCTATGGGCTTCCAAATATCACTTTCCAAATTCCACAAGAACAGTCTTAGCAAAAGGCTTCTTGACGAGAAAGCTGTAATTCTGTGAGATGATTTAATAGAACACAAAGCAGGTTCTCAGAAAGTTTCTTTCCACTTTTTAAAGGAAGATATTTCCTTTTTCACCATAGCCCACTATTTGCTTCCAAATATCACTTTGCAAATTCCACAACAACAGTCTTAGCGAAAGGCTTCTTGAGGGGAAATCTTTAGCTCTGTGAGACTAATTAACAGAACACAAAGCAGTTTCTCAGAAAGCTTCTTTCCAGTTTTTAACGGACGATATTTCCTTTTTCACAATAGCCATCTATGGGCTTCCAAATATCACTTTGCAAATTCTAGAAGAACAGTCTTAGGGAAAGGTTTCTGTAGGGGAAAGCTGTAACTCTGTGAGATGAATTAACAGAACACAAAGCAATTTCTAAGAAAACTTCTTTCCAGTTTTTAACGGAAGATATTTCCTTTTTCACCATAGCTCTCTATGGGCTTCCAAATATCACTTTGCAGATTCCAATAGAACAGTCTTAGCCAACAGCTTCTTGAGGGGAAAGCTGTAACTTGGTGAGATGTATTAACAGAACACAAAGCAGTTTCTCTGAAAGCTTCTTTCCAGTATTTAATGGAAGATATTTCCTTTTTCACCATAGCCCCCTATTTGCTTCCAAATATCACTTTGCAAATTCCACAAGAACAATCATAGCGAGAGGCTTTTGATGGGAAAGCTGTAACTCTGTGAGAAGAATTAACCGAACACAAAGCAGTTTCTCAGGAAGCTTCTTTCCAGTTTTTTACGGAGGATATTTCCTTTTTCACCATAGCCCTGTATGGTCTTCCATATATCACTTTGCAAAATCCACAAGAACAGACTTAGCAAAAGGCTTCTTCCTGGGAAAACAGTAACTCTATGAGATGAATTAACAGTACACAGAGCAGTTTCTCAGAAAGCTTCTTTCCAGTTTTAAGCGGAAGATATTTCCTTTTTCGCCATAGCCCTCTATGGGCTTCCAAATATCACTTTGAAAATTCCAGAAGAACAGTCTTAGCGAAAGGCTTCTTGAGAGGAAAGCAGTAACTCAGTGAGATGAATTAACAGAAAACAAAGCAGTTTCTCAGAAAGCATCTTTCCAGTTTTTAACGGAAGATATTTCCTTTTTCACCAAAGCCCTCTATGGGCTTCCAAATATCAGTTTGCAAATTCCACAAGAACAGTCTTAGCGAAAGGCTTCTTGAGGGGAAAGCAGTAACTCTGTGACATGAATTAGCAGAACACAAAATAGTTTCTCAGAAACTTTCTTTCCAGTATTTAACGGAAGATATTTACTTTTACACCGTAGCCCTCTAACGGCTTCCAAATATCACTTTTCCAATACCACAAGAACAGTCTTAGCAAAACTCTTCTTGAGGGGAAAGCTGTAACTCTGTGAGATGAATTAAAACAACACAAAGCAGTTTCTCAGACAGCTTCTTTCCAGTTTTTAACTGAAGATATTTCCTTTGTCACCAAAGCCCTCTATGGGCTTCCAAATATCACTTTGCCAATTCCACAAGAACAGCCTTAGCGAAAGGCTTCTTGAAGGGAAAGCTGTAACTCAGAAAACTTCTTTCCCGTTTTTAACGGAAGATATTTCCTTTTTCACCATAGCCCTCTATGGGCTCCGAAAATCACTTTGCAAATTCCTCAAGAACAGCCTTAGCGAAAGGTTTCTTAAGGGGAAAGCTGTAACTCTGTGAGACGAAATAACAGAACACAAAGCAGTTTCTCAGACAGCTTCTTTCCTGTTTTTAACTGAAGATATTTTCTTTTTCACCGTAGCCCTCTATGGGCTACCAAATATCACTTTGCAAATTCCACAAGAACAGCCTTAGCGAAAGGCTTCTTGAAGGGACAGCTGTAACTCTGCGAGATGAATTAATAGAACACAAAGCCATTTCTCAGAAAGCTTCTTTCCATTTTTTAACGGAAGATTTTTCTTTTTTCACTACAGCCCTCTATGGGGTCCCAAATATCACATTGCAAATTCCACAAGAGCAGTCTTAGGGAGAGTCTTCTTGAGGGGAAAGCTGTAACACTGTGACATGAATTAACAGAAAACAAAGCAGTTTCTCAGAAAGCTTCTTTACAGTTTTTAAGGGAAGATATTTCCTTTTTCACCATCGCCCTCTAAGGGCTTACAAATATCACTTTGCAAATTCCACAAGAACAGTCTTAGCGAAAGGCTTCTTGATGGGAAAGCTGTAATTCTGTGAGATGAATTAACAGAAAACAAAGCAGTTTCTCAGAAAGCTTCTTTCCAGTTTTTAACTGAAGATAATTCCTTTTTCAGCATAGTACTTTAAGGGCTTCCGAATATCACTTTGCATATTCCGCAAGAACAGCCTTAGCGAAAAGCTTCTTGAGGGGAAAGCTGTAACTCTGTGAGATAAATTAACAGAACACAAAGCAGTTTCTCAGACAGCTTCTCTCCTGTTTTTAACTGAAGATATTTTCTTTTTCACCATAGCCCTCTATGGGCTTCCAAGTATCATTTTCCAAATTCCACAAGAACAGCCTTAGCGAAAGCCTTCTTGAAGAGAAAGCTGTAACTCTATGAGATGAATTAAGAGAACACAAACAGTTTCTAAGAAAGCTTCTTTCCAGTTTTTTACGAAAGATATTTTCTTTTTCACCATAGCCCTCTATGGGCTTCCAAATATCTCTTTGCAAATTCCACAAATACAGTGTTAGCAAAAGGCTACTTGAGGGGAAAGCTGTAACTCTGTGGGTTGAATTAACAGAACACAAAGCAGTTTTTCACAAAGCTTCCTTCCCGTTTTTAACGGAAGATAATTCCTTTTTCACCATAGCCCTCTATGTGCTCCCAAATATCACTTTGTACATTCCAAAACAACAGTCTTAGCGATAGGCTTTTGGAGGCAAAAGCTGTAACTCTCTGACATGAATTAACAGAACACAAAGCAGTTTTCCAGAAAGCTTCCTTACAGTTTTTACCAGAACATATTTCCTTTTTCACCAAAGCCCTCTGTGGGCTTCAAAATATCACTTTCTAAATTCCACAAGAACAGCCTTAGCAAAAGGCTGCTTGAAGGGATAGCTGTATCTCTGTGAGATGAATTAACAGAACACAAAATAGTTTCTCAGAAACCTTCTTTCCAGTTTTTAACGGAAGATATTTCCTTTTTCACCATAGCCCTCTATGTGCTAAAAAATATCACTTTGCATATTCCACAAGAACAGTCTTAGTGAAAGGCTTCTTGAGGGGAAAGCTGTAACTCCGTCAGATGAATTA
Organism: Chlorocebus sabaeus; assembly: GCF_047675955.1. Taxonomy (NCBI): domain Eukaryota; kingdom Metazoa; phylum Chordata; class Mammalia; order Primates; family Cercopithecidae; genus Chlorocebus; species Chlorocebus sabaeus. The sequence continues at coordinate 61,598 of NW_027327991.1, forward strand.
ACAGAACACAAAGCAGTTTCTCAGAAACCTTCTTTCCAGTTTTTAACGGAAGATATTTCCTTTTTCACCACAGCCTTCTATGGGCTTCCAAATATCACTTTGCCAATTCCACAAGAACAGTCTTAGCGAAAGGCTTCTTGTGTGGAAAGCTGTAACTCTGTGAGATAAATTAACAGAACACAAAGTAGATTCAAACAAAGCTTCTTTCCAGTTTTTAACGGAAGATATTTACTTTTTCACCATAGCCCTCTATGGGATTCCTAATATCACTTTGCATATTCCACAAGAATAGTCTCAGCGAAAGGCTTTTTGAAGGAAAAGCTGTAACTCTGTGAAATGAATTAACAGAACACAAAGTAGTTTCACAGAAAGCTTCTTTCCAGTTTTTAACAAAAGATATTTCCTTTTTCACCATAGCCTTCTATGTGCTTCCAAATATCACTTTGCAAATTCCAAAAGGACAGTCTTAGCGGAAGGTTTCTTGAGGGGAAAGCTGTAACTCTGTTAGATGAATTAACAGAACACAAAGCAGTTTCTTAGAAAGCTACTTTCCATTTTTTAACTGAACATATTTCCTTTTCACCATAGCCCACTACGGGCTTCCATATATCACTTTGCCAATTTTACAAGAACAGCCTTAGCGGAAGGCTTCTTGTAGGGAAAGCTGTAACTCTGTGAGATGAATTAACAGATCACAAAGCAGTTTCTCAGAAGGCTTTTTTCCACTTTTTTACGGAAGATACTTCCTTTTTCACCATAGTAATCTATGGGCTTCCAAATATCACTTTGCTAATTTCATAGGAACAGCCTTAGCGAAAGGCTTCTTGAAGGGAAAGTTGTAACTCCGTGAGATGAATTAACAGAGCACAAAGCAGTGTCTCAGAAATCTTCTTTACAGTATTTAACGGAAGATATTTCCTTTTTCACCATAGCCCTCCATGGGCTTCCAAATATCACTTTGCCAATTCCACAAGAACAGCCTTAGCGTAAGTCTTCTTGAAAGGAAAGCTGTAACTCTGTGACATGAATTAACAGAACACAAAGCAGTTTCTCAGAATGCTTCTTTTCAGTTTTTAACTTAGGATATTTCCTTTTTCACCGTAGCCCTCTTTTGGCTTCCAAATGTCACTTTGCATATTGCACAAGAACAGTCTTAGCGAAAGGTTTCTTCAGGGGAATGTTGTAAATCTGTGAGATGAAATAAGAGAACACAAAGCAGTTTCTCAGACAGCTTCTTTCAGTTTTTAACGGAGGATATTTCCTTTTTCACCACAGCCCTCTAAGGGCTTCCAAATATCACTTTGCAAATTCCACAAGAACAGCCTTAGCGAAATTCTTATTGAAGGGAAAGCTGTAAGTCTGTGAGATGAATTAACGGAACACAAAGCAGTTTCTCCGAATGCTTCTTTTCAGTTTTTACCTTAGGATATTTCCTTTTTCACCATAGTCCTGTATGGGCTTCCAAATATAACTTTCCAAATTCCGCAAGAACAGCCTTAGCGAAAGGCATCTTGAAGGGAAAGCTGTAACTCTGTGAGATGAATTAACAGAACACGAAGCAGTTTCTCAGAAAGCTTCTTTCCAGTTTTTAACGGAAGATATTTCCTTTTTTACCATAGTCCTCTATGGGCTTGCAAATATCACTTTCCAAATTCCACAAGAACAGTCTTAGCGAAAGGATTCTTGAGGGGAAAGCTGTAACTCTGTGAGATGAATTAACAGAACACATAGCAGTATCTCAGACAGCTTCTTTCCAGTTTTTAACTGAAGATATTTCCTTTTTCACCATAACCCTCTATGGGCTTCCAAATATTACTTTGCAAATTCCACAAGAACAGCCTTAGCGAAAGCCTTCTTGAAGGGAAAGCTGTAACTCAGTGAGATGAATTAACAGAACACGAAGCAGTTTCTCAGAAAGCTTCTTTCCAGTTTTTAACGGAAGATATTTCCTTTATCACCGTAGCCCTCTATGGGCATCCAAATATCACTTTACAAATTCCACAAGAACAGCCTTAGCGAAAGGCTTTTTGAAGGGAAAGCTGTAACTCTGTGAGATGAATTAACAGAACACAAAGCAGTTTCTCAGAAAGCTTCTTTCCAGTGTTTTATGGAAGATATTTCCTTTTTCACCACAGCCCTCTATTTGCTTCCAAATATCACTTTGCCAATTCCAGAAGAACAGCCTTAGCGAAAGGCTTCTTGAAGGGAAAGCTGTAAGTCTGTGAGATGAATTAACAGAACGAAAAGCAGTTTCTCAGAAAGCTTCTTTCCAATTTTTAACGGAAGATATTTCCTTGGGAAGGCTTCTTGAAGGGAAAGCTGTAACTCTGTGAGATGAATTAACAGAACACAAAGCATTTTGTCAGAAAGCTTCTTTCCATTTTTTAACTGAAGATATTTATTTTTCACCATAGTCACTCTATGGGCTCCGAAATATCGCTTTGCAAATTCCAGAAGAACAGTCTTAGCGAATGGATTCTTGAGGGGAAAGCTGTAACTCTGTGAGACGAATTAACAGATCAGAGTGCACTTTCTCAGAAAGCTTCTTTCCAGTTTTAAACTGAAGATGTTTCCTTTTTCCCCATTGCCCTCTATGGGCTTCCAAATATCACTCTTCAAATTCCACAAGAGCAGTCTTAGCTAAAGGCTTCTTGAGGGGAAAGCTGTAACTCTGTGAGATGAATTCACAGAACACAAAGCAGTTTCTCAGAAAGCTTCTTTCCAGTTTTAAACTGTCGATGTTTCCTTTTTCACCATTGCCCTCTGTTGGCTTCAAAAAATCAATCTTCAAATTCCAAAAGAGCAGTCTTAGCGAAAGGCTTCTTGTGGGGAAAGCTGTAACTCCGTGAGATGAATTAACAGAATAGAGTGCAGTGTGTCAGAAAGCTTCTTTTCAGTTTTTAACTGAGGATATTTCCTTTTACACCATTGCCCTCTATGGGATTCCAAATATCAGTCTTCAAATTCCAAAAGAACAGTCTCAGCGTAAGGCTTCTTGAGGGGAAAGATATAACTCCGTGAGATACATTAACAGAACAGAGTGCAGTTTGTCAGAAAGCTTCTTTTCACTTTTTAACTTAAGATATTTCCTTTTCCACCATTGCCCTGTAAGGGCTACCAAATATCACTCTTCAAATTCCACAAGAACAGTCTTAGCGAAAGGATTCTTGATGGGAAGGCTGTAACTCTGTGAGATGAATTAACAGAACAGGGTGCAGATTGTCAGCAAGCTTCTTTTCAGTTTTCAACTGAAGATATTTCCTTTTTTACCATTGCCCTCTACGGGATTCCAAATATCACTTTTCATATTTCAAAAGAACATCCTTAGCGAAAGGCTTCTTGAAGGGAAAGCTGTAACTCTGTGAGACGAATTAACAGAACAGAGTGCAGTTTCTCAGAAATCTTCTTTCCAGTTTTTAACGGAAGATATATCCTTTTTCACCATAGCCCTCTACGGGCTTGCAAATATCACTATGCAAATTCCACAAGAACAATCTTAGCGAAAGACTTCTGGAGGGGAAAGCTGTAACTCTGTGAAATGAATTAACAAATACAAAGGAGTCTCTCAGAAAGCTTCTTTCCAGTTTTTAATTGAAGATATTTCCTTTTTCACCACAGCCCTCTATGGGCTTCCAAATATCACTTTGCAAATCCCACAAGAACAGTCTTAGCCAAAAGATTCTTCAGGGGAAAGCTGTAACTCTGTGAGATGAATTAACAGAACACAAACAGTTTCTCAGAAAGCTTCTTTCCAGATTTTAACTGAAGATATTTCCTTTTTCACCACAGCCCTCTATGGGCTTCCAAATATCACTTTGCAAATTTCACAAGAACAGTCTTATCGAAAGGCTCCTTGAGGGGAAAGCTGTAACTCGTAGAGATGTATCAACAAAACACACGGCAATTTCTCAGAATGCTTCTTTCCAGTTTTTAACGGAAGATATTTCCTTTTTCACCATAGCTCTCTATGGGCTTCCAAATATCACTTTGGAAATTTCACAAGAACAGTCTTAGTGAACGAATTATTGAGGGGAAGGCTGTAATTCTGTGAGATGAACGAGCAGAACACACAGCATTTTCTCAGAAAGCTTCTTTTCAGTTTTTATCTTAGGATATTTCCATTTTCACCATAGCCTTCTATGGGCTTCCAAATATCACTTTGCAAATCCCACAGCAACAGTCTTAGCGAAAGGCTTCTGGAAGGCAAAGCTTTAACCCTGTAAGATGAAATAACAGAACACAAAGCAGTTTCTCAGAAAGCTTCTTTCCACTTTTTAACGGAAGATATTTCCTTTTTCACCATAGCGCTGTATGGGCTTCCAAATATCACTTTGCAAATTCCACAACAACAGCCTTAGCGTAAGGCTTCTTGAGGGAAAAGCTGTAATTCTCTGAGATGAATTAACAGAACACAAAGTAGTTTCTCAGAAAGCTTCTTTTCAGATTTTATCTGAGGCTATTTCCTTTTTCATCACAGCCCTCTATCGGTTTCAAAATATCACTTTGAAAATTCCACAAGAACAGTCTTAGTGAACGGCTTTTTGAGAAGAAAGCTGAAAATCTGTGAGATGAATTAACAGAACACAAAGCAGTTTCCGAGAAAGCTTCTTTACAGTTTTTTTTCTTAGGTAATTTCCTTTTTCACCTTAGCCCTCTATGGGCTTCCAGATATCACTTTGCAAATTCCACAAGAACAGTCTTAGCGAAGCGCTTCTGGAGGAAAATGCTGTAACTCTGAGAGATGAATTAACAGAACACAAAGCAGTTTCTCAGAAATCTTCTTTCCAGTTTTTAACGGAACATATTTCCTTGTTCACCGTAGCCCTCTATTTGCTTCCAAATATCACTTTACAATTTCCAGAAGAACAGTCTTTGCAGAGGGCTTCTGGAGGGGAAGGTTGTAACTCTGTGAGATGAATTAAGAAAACACAAAGCAGTTTCTCAGAAATCTTCTTTCCAGTTTTTAACGGAAGATATATCCTTTTTCACCATAGCCCTCTACGGGCTTCCAAATATCACTATGCAAATTCCACAAGAACAGTCTTAGTGAAAGATTTCTGGAGGGGAAAGCTGTAACACTGTGAGTCGAATTAACAGGACACAAAGAAGTTTCTCAGAAATCTTCTTTCCAGTTTCTAAAGGAAGGTATTTCCTTTTTCACCATAGTCCTCTATGGGCTTCCAAATATCACTTTGCAAATTCCACAAGAACAGACTTAGTGAAAGACTTCTTGAAGCGAAAGCTGTAACTCTGTGAAATGAATTAACAAATAAAAAGGAGTCTCTCAGAAAGCTTCTTTCCAGTTTTTAATTGAAGGTATTTCCTTTTTCACCATAGCCTTCTATGGGCTTCCAAATATCACTTTGCAAATCCCACAAGAACAGTCTTAGCCAAAGACTTCTTTAGGGGAAAGCTGTAACTCTGTGAGATGAATTAACAGAACACAAACAGTTTCTCAGAAAGCTTCTTTCCAGAATTTAACTGAAGATATTTCCTTTTTCACCATAGCCCTCTATGGGCTTCCAAATATCACTTTGCAAATTTCACAAGAACAGTCTTAGCGAAAGGCTTCTTGAGGGGAAAGCTGTAACTCTCTGAGATGAATTAACAGAACACAAAGGAGTTTCTTAGAAAGCTTCTTTTCAGTTTTTATCTTAGGATATTTCCTTTGTCAGCATAGCCCTGTATGGGCTTACAAATGTCACTTTGCAAATTCCACAAGAACAGTCTAAGCGAAAGTCTTCTTGAGGGGAAAGCTGTAGCTCTGTGAGATGAATTAACAGACCACAAAGCAGTTTCTCAGAAAGCTGCTTTCCAGTTTTTAATGGAAGATATTTTCTTTTTCACCCTATTCCTCTATGGGATTCCAAAGATCACTTTGCAACTTACACAAGAACAGTCTTAGCGAAAGGCTTCTTGAGGGGAAATCTGTAGCTTTGTTAGATGAATTAACAGACAACAAAGCAGTTAATCAGAAAGTTTCTTTCCAGTTTTTAACGGAAGATATTTTCTTTTCACCATATCCCTCTATGGGCTTCCAAATATCACTTTGCAAATTCCACAAGAACAGTCTTAGTGAACAGCTTCCTGAGGGGAAGATATAACTCTGTGAGATGAATTAAGAGAACACAGTGCAGTTTCTCAGAAAGCTTCCTTTCGGTTTTTATCTTAGGATATTTTCTTTTTCGCCAGAGCCCCCTATGGGCTTCCAAATATCACTTTGCACATTCCACAAGAACAGTCTTAGGGAAAGACTTCTTGAGGGGAAAGCTGTAACTCTGTGAGGTGAATTAACAGAACTCAAATCAGTTTCTCAGATATCTTATTTCCAGTTTTAAACGGAAGATATTTCCTTTTTCACCATGGCCCTCTATGGGCTTCCAAATATCAGTTTGTAAATTTCACAAAAACTGTCTCAGTGAACGGCTTCTTGAGGGGAAAGCTATAACTCTGTGAGATGAACTAACAGAACACGAAACAGTTTCCCAAAAAGCTTCTTTTCGGTTTTCATCTTAGGATATTTCCATTTTCACCTTTGCCCTCGATGGGCTTCAAAATATCACTTTACAAATTCCACAAGAACAGTCTTAGCGAAAGGCTTCTTGGGGCGAAAGCTGTAACTGTGTGAGATGAGTTAACAGAAGACAAAGCAGTTTCTCAGAAAATTTCTTTCCGGTTTTTATCTTAGAATATTTCCATTTGCACCATAGCTCCCTATGGGCTTCCAAATATCACTTTGCCAATTACAAAAGAAGAGTCTTTGCGAAAGGCTTCTTGAACGGAAATCTGTAAATCTCTGAGATGAATTAACAGAACACAAAGCATTTTCTCAGAAAACTTCTTTTCAGTTTTTAACTGAAGATATTTCCTTTTTCACCATAGACCTCTTTAGGCTTTCAAATATCACTTTGCAAATTCCACAAGAACAGTCTTAGCGGAAGGCTTCTTGCGGAGAAAGCTGAAACTCTGTGAGATGAAAGAAGAGAACTCAAAAAAGTTTCTCAGAAATCTTCTTTCCAGTTTTTAACTGAAGATATTTCCTTTTTCACCATAGCACTCTATGGGCTTCCAAATATCACTTTGCAAATTCCACAAGATCAGTCCTAGCGAAAGGCTTCTTGAGGAGAAAGCTGTAACTCTCTGAGATGAATTAACAGAACAAAAAGCAGTTTCTCAGAAAGCTTCTTTTCAGTTTTTAACTGAAGATATTTCCTATTTCACCATAGCCCTCTATGGGCTTCCAAATATCTCTTTGCAAATTTAACAAGAACAGCGTTTATTAAAGACTTCTTGAGAGGAAAGCTGTAACTCTGTGAGATGAATTAACAGAACACAAAACAGTTTCTCCGAAAGATTCTTTCCAGTTTTTACGGAGGATATTTCCTGTTTCACCATTGCCCTCTATGGGATTCCAAATATCACTTTTCAAATTCCACAATAACAGTCTGAGGGAAAGGCTCTTTGACGGGAAAAGTGTAACTCTGTGAGATGAATTAAAATAACCCAAAGAAGTTTCTCAGAAATCTTCTTTTCATTTTTTCACGGAAAATATTTCTTTTTTCACCTTAGCCCTCTATGGGCTTCCAAATTTCACTCTGTAATTTCCACAAGAAGAGTCTTAGCGAAAGGCTTCTTGACAAGAAAGCTGTAACTCTGTGTGATGAATTAACAAAACACAAAACAGTCTCCAGAAAGCTTCTTTCCAGTTTTTAACGTAAGATAATTCCTTTTTCACCATAGCCCTCTATGGGCTTCCAAATATCACTTTGCAAATTCCACAAGAACAGTCTTAGCGATAGGCTTCTTGAGGAGAAAGCTGTAACCTTGTGAAAAGAAATAACAGAATAAAAAGCAGTTTCTTAGAAAGCTTCTTTTCGTTTATTATCTCAGAATATTTTCTTTTTCACCATAGCCCCCTATGGGCTTCCAATTATCAATTTCCAAATTCCACAAGAACAGTCTTAGTGAACGGCTTCTTGAGGGGAAAGCTGTAACTCTGTGAGATGAATTAACAGAACACTAAGCAGTCTCTCAGAAAACTTCTTTTCAATTTTTATCTTAGGATATATCCTTTTTCACCATAGCCCTCTATGGGCTTCCAAATATCACTTTGCAAATTCCACAAGAAAAGTCTTAGGGAAAGGCTTATTGAGGGGAAAGGTGTTACTCTGTGAGATGAATTAAAAGAACCCAAGGCAGTTTTTCAGAAATCTTGTTTTCATTTTTTAACGGAAAATATTTCCTTTTTCACAATTGACCTCTATGTGTTTCCTAATATCACTTTGCAAATTCCTCAAGAACAGTCTTAGCGAAAGTTTTCTTGAGGAGAAAGCTGTAACTCTGTGAGATGAATTAACAGAACACAAAAGAGTTTCCAGAAAGCTTCTTTCCAGTTTTTAAAGGAAGATATTTCCTTTTTCACCATAGCCCTCTATGGGCTTCCAAAAATCACTTTGCAAGTTTCACAAGAACTGTCTAGTGAACGGCTTCTTGAGGGGAAAGCTGTAACTCTGGGAGATGAATTAACAGAACACAAAGCAGTTTCTCAGAAAGCTTCTTTTCAGTTTTTATCTTAGGTATTTCCTTTGTCAGCATAGCCCTCTATGTGCTTACAAATGTCACTTTGCAAATTCCACAAGAACAGTCTAAGCGAAAGTCTTCTTGAGGGGAAAGCTGTAGCTCTGTGAGATGAATTAACAGACCACAAAGCAGTTTCTCAGAGAGCTGCTTTCCAGTTTTTAACGGAAGATATTTTCTTTTTCACCCTATTCCTCTATGGGATTCCAAAGATCACTTTGCAACTTACACAAGAACAGTCTTAGCGAAAGGCTTCTTGAGGGGAAATCTGTAGCTTTGTTAGACGAATTAACAGACAACAAAGCAGTTAATCAGAAAGTTTCTTACCAGTTTTTAACGGAAGATATTTTCTTTTCACCATATCCCTCTATGGGCTTCCAAATATCACTTTGCAAATTCCACAAGAACAGTCTTAGTGAACAGCTTCCTGAGGGGAAGATATAACTCTGTGAGATGAATTAAGAGAACACAGTGCAGTTTCTCAGAAAGCTTCCTTTCGGTTTTTATCTTAGGATATTTTCTTTTTCGCCAGAGCCCACTATGGGCTTCCAAATATCACTTTGCACATTCCACAAGAACAGTCTTAGGGAAAGACTTCTTGAGGGGAAAGCTGTAACTCTCTGAGATCAATTAACAAAACACAAAGCAGTTTCTCAGAATTTTTCTTTCAAGTTTTTAACGGAAGATATTTCCTTTTTCACTATAGCCCTCTATGGGTTTCCAAATACCACATTTCAAGTTCCACAAGAACAGTCTTAGCGAAAGACTTTTTGAGGAGAAAGTTGAAAATCTGTAAGATGAATTAACAGACACAAAACTGTTTCTCAGAAAGCTTCTTTCCAGTTTTTATCTTATGATATTTCCTTTTTCACCGTAGCCCTCTATGGGCTTCCAAATATCACTTTGCAAATTCCACAAGAACAGTCTTAGAGAAAGTCTTCTTGAGGGGAAAGCTGAAACTCTGTGCGATGAACTAACAGAACACAAAACTGTTTCTCAGAAAGCATTTTTTCAGTTTTTATCTTAGGATATTTCCTTTTTCACCATAGACCTCCATGGGCTTTCAAAAATCACTTTCAAATTCCACAAAAACAGTCTTTGGGAAAGGATTCTTGAGGGGAAAGCTGTAACTCTGTGAGATGAATTAACAAAGACAAAGCAGTTTCTCAGAAATCTTCTTTTCAGTTTTTAACGGACAATATTTTCTTTTTTGCCACAGCTCTCTTTGGGCTTCTAAATATCTCTTTGCAAATTCCACAAGAACAGTCTTAGGGAAAGGCTTCTTGAAGGGAAAGCTGTAACTCTGTGAGATCATTTAAGAAAACACAAAACAGATTCTCAGAAATCTTCTCTCAAGTTTTTAACGGAAGATATTTTCTTTTTCACCAGAGCCCTCTAAGGGCTTCCAAATATCACATTTGAAATTCCACAAGAACAGACTTAGTGAAAGGCTTTTTGAGGAGAAAGATGTAAATCTGTAAGATGAATTAACAGACACAAAACAGTTTCTCAGAAATCTTCTTTTCAGTTTTTAATGAAAGATGTTTTCTTTTTCACGATAGCCCTCTATGGGCTTTCAAATATCACTGTGCAAATTCCACAAGAACAGCCTTTGCGAAAATCTTCGTTGGGAGAAAGCTGTAACTCTATGAGATGAATTAACAGAATACAAAGCAGTTTCTCAGAAAGTTTCTTTCCAGTTTTTAATGGAAGATATTTCCTTTTCCACTATAGTCCTCTATGGGCTTCCAAATATCACTTTGCAAATTCCACAAGAACAGTCTTAGCGAAAGGCTTCTTGAAGGGAAAGCTGTAGCTCTGTGAGATGAATTAACAGAACCCACAGCAGTTTCTCAGAAATCTTCTTTCCAGTTTTTAACGGAAGATATTTCCTTTTTCAGCATAGCCCTTCAGGGCTTCAAATATCACTTTGCAAATTCCACAAAAACAGTCTTAGGGAAAGCCTTCTTGAGGGAAAAGGTGTAACTCCGTGAGATGAACTAACAGAACACAAAGCAGTTTCTCAGAACGCTTCTTTTCGGGTTTTATCTTAGGATATTTCCATTTTCACCATAGCCCTGTAAGGGTTTCCAAGGAAGACTTTGCAAATTCCACAACAACTGCGTTATTGAAAGGATTCTTGAGGGGAAAGCTGTAATTCTCTGAAATGAATTAACAGAACACAAAGAAGTTTCTCAGAAAGATTCCTTTGGGTTTTTATCTTAGGATATTTGCTTTTTCACCATAGATCTCTATGGGCTTCCAAATATCACTTTTCAATTCCACAAGAACAGTCTTCGGGAAAGGTTTCTTGAGGGGAAAGCTGTAACTCTCTGAGGTGAATTAACAGAACTCAAATCAGTTTCTCAGATATCATATTTCCAGTTTTTAACGGAAGATATTTCCTTTTTCTCCTTAGCCCTCTGTGGGCTTCCAAATATCACTTTGCGAATTCCACAAGAAAAGGCTTACCGAAAGGCTTCTTGAGGAGGAAGCTGTAACTCTGTGAGATGAATTAACAGAACACAAAACAGTTTCTCAGAAAGCTTCTTTCCAGTTTTTGAAGTAAAATATTTCCTTTTTCACCATAGCCCTCTATAGGATTCCAAATATCACTTTGCAAATTCCACAAGAACAGCCTTAGCGAAACGCTTCTTGAGGGGAAAGCTGTAACTCAGTGAGATGAATTAACAGAACACAAAGCAGTTTCACAGAAAGCTACTTTTCAGTTTTTATCTTAGGATATTTCCTTCTTCACCGTAGCCCTCTATGGGCTTCCAAATATCAGTTTGCAAATTTCACAAAAACTGTCTTAGTGAACGGCTTCTTGAGGGGAAAGCTGTAACTCTGTGAGATGAACTAACAGAACACAAAGCGTTTTTCCAGAAAGCTTCTTTTCAGTTTTTATCTTAGCATAATTCCATTTTCAGCTTAGACCTCTATGGGCTTCCAAATATCACTTTGCATATTCCACAAGAACAGTCTTAGAGAAAGGCTTCTTGAGAGGAAAGCTGTAACTCTGTGAGGAGAATTAATAAAAGACAAAGCAGTTTCTCAGAAAGCTTCTTTTCGGCTTTTATCTTAGGATATTTCCATTTTCACCATAGCTCTCTATGGGCTTCCAAATATCACTTTGCAAATTCCAAAAGAACAGTCTTTGCGAAAGGATTCTTGAACAGAAAGCTGTAAATCTCTGAGATGAGTTAACAGTACAGAAAGCAGTTCCTCAGAAAGCTTCTTTTCAGTTTTTATCTTAGGATATTTCCTTTTTCACCATAGTTCTCCAAGGGCTTCCAAATATCACTTTGCAAATTCCACAAGAAAATTCTTAGCGAAAGGTTTCATGAGGGGAAAGCTGTAACTCTGTGAGATGAATTAACAGAACACAAAGCGTTTTCTCAGAAGACTTCTTTCCAGTTTTTATCTGAAGATATTACCTTTTTCACCATAGACCCCTTTGGGCTTTCAAATATCACAGTGCAAATTCCACAAGAACAGTCTTAGCGAAAGGCTTCTTGTGGAGAAAGCTGTAATTCTGTGAGATGAATTAACAGAACACAAAATACTTTCTCAGAAAGCTTCTTTCCAGTTTTTAACTTAAGATAATTCCTTTTTCACCATAGCACTCTATGTGCGTCCAAATATCACTTTCCAAATTCCACAAGAACAGTCCTAGCGAAAGGCTTCTTGAGGAGAAAGCTGTAACCCTCTGAGATGAATTAACAGAACAAAAAGGAGTTTCTCAGAAGGCTTCTTTTCAGTTTTAAACTGAAGATATTTCCTTTTTCACCATAGCCCTCTACGGGCTTGCAAATATCACTTTGCAAGTTAAACAACAACAGCCTTCACGAAAGAATTCTTGAGGGGAGAGCTGTAACTCTGTGAGATGAATTAACAGAACACAAAGCAGTCTCTCAGAAATCTTCTTTCCAGTTTTTAACTGAAGATATTTCCTTTTTCAACATGGCCACTTACGGGCTTCCAACAATCACTTTGCAAATTCACAAGAACAGACTTAGCGAAAGGCTTCTTGAAGGGAAAGCTGTAACTCTGTGAGATGAATTAACAGAACACAAAGCAGTTTCTCAGAAAGCTTCTTTTCAGTTTTTATCTTAGGATATTTCCTTTTTCACCATAGCCCTCTAAGGGTTTCCAAATATCACGTTGTAAATTCCACACAACAGTCTTAGCGAATGGCTTCTTGAGGAAAAGCTGTAACTCTCTGAGATGAATTTAAAAAAACACAAAGCAGTTTCTTAGAAAGATTATTTCCAGTTTTTAACGGAAGATATATCCTTTTTCACCATAGCCCTCTATGGGCTTCCAAATATCACTTTGTAAATTCCACAAGAACAGTCTTAGAGAAAAGTTTCTTAAAGGAAAAGCTGTAACTTTGTGAGATGAATTAACAGAACACAAAACAGTTTCTCAGTAAGATTCCTTTGTTTTTTTATTTTAGGATATTTCCTTTTTCACCATAGCTCTCTATGGGCTTCCAAATATCACGTTGCAAATTCCACAAGAACAGTCTTAGGGAAAGGCTTCTTGAGGGGAAAGCTGTAAGTCTGTGAGATGAATTAACAGAACCCAAAGCAGCCTCTCAGAAATCTTCTTTTCAGTTTTTAACGGAAGATATTTCCTTTTTCACCTTAGCCCTCTGTGGGCTTCCAAATATCACTTTGCAAATTCCCCAAGAAAAGTCTTAGCGAAAGAATTCTTGAGGAGAAAGCTCTAACTCTGTGAGATGAATTAACAGAACACAAAGCAGCCTCTCAGAAATCTTCTTTTCAGTTTTTAACGGAAGATATTTCCTTTTTCACCTTAGCCCTCTGTGGGCTTCCAAATATCACTTTGCAAATTCCCCAAGAAAAGTCTTAGCGAAAGAATTCTTGAGGAGAAAGCTCTAACTCTGTGAGATGAATTAACAGAACACAAAACAGTTTCTCAGAAAGCATCTTTCCAGTTTTTAAAGGAAGATATTTCCTTTTTCACCGTAGCCCTCTATGGGCTTAAAATATCACGTTGCAAATTCCACAAGAACAACCTCAGCGAAAGGCTTCTTTAGGGGAAATCTGTAACTCTGTGAGATGAATTTACAGAACACAAAGCAGTTTCTCAGGAACCTTCTTTCAGTTTTTAACTGAAGATATTTCCTTTTTCACCATGGCCCTCTATGGGCTTCCCAATATCAGTTTGCAAATTTCACAAAAACTGTCTTAGTGAACGGCTTCTTGAGGGGAAAGCTGTAACTCTGTGAGATGAACTAACAGAACACAAAACAGTTTCCCAGAAAGCTTCTTTTCGGTTTACATCTTAGGATACTTCCATATTCACCTTAGCCCTCGATGGGCTTCCAAATATCACTTTACAAATTCCACAAGAACAGTCTTAGCGAAAGGCTTCTTGGGGGGAAAGCTGTAACTCTGTGAGATGAATTAATAGAAGACAAAGCAGTTTCTCAGAAAATTTCTTTCCGGTTTTTATCTTAGAATATTTCCATTTGCAACATATCTCCCTTTGGGCTTCCGAATATCACTTTGCCAATTACAAAAGAAGAGTCTTTGCGAAAGGCTTCTTGAACGGAAATCTGTAAATCTCTGAGATGAATTAAAAGAACAGAAAGCATTTCCTCAGAAAGCTTCTTTTCAGTTTTTATCTTAGGATATTTCCTTTTTCACCATAGGCCCCTAAGGGATTCCAAATATCACTTTGCAAATTCCACGAGAACATTCTTAGTGAAAGGCTTCTTGAGGAGAAAGCTGTAACACTGTGAGATGAATTAACAGAACACAAAGGAGTTTCTGAGAAAGATTCTTTCCAGTTTTTAACGGAAGATATTTCGTTTTTCAACATAGCCCTCTATGGGATTCCAAATATCACTATGCAAATTCCACAAGAACAGTCTTAGCGAAAGGCTTCCTGAGGGGAAAGCTGTAGGTCTCTGAGATGAAATAACAGAACACAAAGTAGTTTCTCAGAAATCTTCTTTCCAGATTTTAACGGAAGATACTTCCTTTTTCACCATAGCCCCTTAAGGGCTTCCAAGTATCACTTTTCAAATTCCACAAGATCAGACTTAGCTATAAGTTTCTTGAGGAGAAATTTGTAACACTGTGAGATAAATTAACAGAACACAAAGCCGTTTCTCAGAAAGCTTCTTTTCGGTTTTTATCTTAGGATATTTCCATTTTCACCATAGTCCTCTACGGTTTTTGAAAAATCACTTTGCAAATTCCACAAGAACAGTCTTAGCGAAAGGCTTCTTGAGGGGAAAGATGTAATTCTGGGAGATGAATTAACAGAACACAAAGCAGTTTCTCAGAAAGCTTCTTTCCAGTTTTTAACGGAAGATATTTCCTTTTTCACCATAGTCCTCTATGGGCTTCCAAATATCACTCTGCAAATTCCACAAGAGCAGTCTTAGCGAAAGGCTTCTTGAGAGGAAAGCTGTAATTGTGTGAGATGAATTAAGAGAATACAAAGCAGTCTCTCAGAAAGCTCCTTTCCACTTTTTAACTGAAGATATTTCCTTTTTCACCATGGCCCTTTTAGGGCTTCCAAATATCACTTTGCAAATTCCACAAGAACAGTCTTAGCGAAAGGCTTCTTGAGAGGAAAGCTGTAACTCTGTGAGATGATTTAATGGAACACAAAGCTGTCTCTCAGAAAGCTTCTTTCCAGCTTTTTAAGGAAGATATTTCCTTTTTCACCATAGCTCTCTAGGGGCTTCCAAATATCTCTTTGAAAATTCCACAAGAACAGTGTTAGGGAAAGGCTTCTTGAGTGGAAAGCTGTAACTCTGTGACATGAATTAACAGAACACAAGGCAGTTTCTCAGAAAGATTCTTTACAGTATTTAATGGAAGATATTTTCTTTTTCACCTTAGCCCTCTATGGGCTTCCAAATATGACTTTCCAAATTTCAAAAGAACAGTCTTAGTGAACGGCTTCCTGAGGGGAATTTTGTAACTCTGTGAGAAGAACTAACAGAACACTAAGCAGTTTCACAGAAAGTTTCTTTTCGGTTTTTATCTTAGTATATTTCCTTTTTCACCATAGCCCCTATGAGCTTCCAAACATCACTTTGCAATTTTCACAAGATCAGTCTTAGAGAAAGACTTCTTGAGGGGAAAATTGTACCTCTCTGAGATGATTTAACACAACACAAAGCAGTTTATCAGAAAGCTTCTTTTCAGTTTTTATCTTAGTATATTTCCTTTTTCACCATAGCCTTCTAAGGTCTTCCAAATATACCATTGCAAATTCCACAAGAACACTCTTAGCGAAAGGCTTCTTGAGGGGAAAGCTGTAACTATGTGAGATGAATTAACAGAACACAAAGTAGTTTCTCAGAAAGCTTCTTTCTAGTTTTTAACTGAAGATATTTCCTTTTTCACCATAGCGCTCTATGGGCTTCCAATATCACTTTGCAAAATCCACAAGAACAATCTTAGAAAATGGCTTCTTGCTGGGAAAGCAGTAACCCTGTGAGATGAATTAACAGAACACAGAGCACTTTCTCAGAAAGCTTCCTTCCAGTTTTTAACGGAAGATATTTCCTTTTTCACCATACCCCTCTGTGGGCTTCCAGATATCACTTTGCAAATTCCACAAGAAGAATCTTCGCGAAAGCCTTCTTCAGGGGAAAGCTGTAACTCTGTGAGATGAATTAACAGAACACAAAGTAGTTTCTCAGAATGCTTCTTTTCAGTTTTTATCTTAGGATATTTCCTTTTTCACCTTAGCCCTCTATGGGCTTGAAAATATCACTATGAAAATTCCACAAGAACAGTCTAAGCGAAAGGCTTCTTGAGGGGAAAGCAGTAACTGTGAGATGAATTAACAGAACACAAAGCAGATTCTCAGAAAGCTTCTTTCCAGTTTTTAAGGGAAGATTTTCCTTTTTCACCATAACCCTCTATGGGATTCCAAATATCACTTTACAAATTCCGCAAGAAGAGTCTTAGCGAAAGGCTTCTTGAGAGGAACGCAGTAACTCTGTGAGATGAATTAACAGAACACAAAGCAATTTCTCAGAAAGTTTCTTTCCAGTTATTAACGGAAGATATTTCCTTTTTCACCGTAGCCCTCTATTAACTTCCAAATATCACTTAGAAAATTCCACAAGAACAGTCTTAGCGAGAGGCTTCTTGAGGGGAAAGCTGTAATTCTGTGAGATGAATTAACAGAACACAAAGTAGTTTTTCAGAAAGCTTCTTTCCAGTTTTTAACGAAAGATATTTCCTTTTTCACCATAGACCTCAATGGGTTTCTAAATATCACTTTGCAAATCCACAAGAAGAGACTTAGCAAAAGGCTTCTTAATGGGAAAGCAGTAATTCTGTGAGATGAATTAACATGAAGGGCTGTTGAATTTTGTCAAAAGCCTTTTCTGCATCGATTGAGATAATCATGTGGTTCTTGTCTTTGGTTCTGTTTATATGCTGGATTATGTTTATTGATTTGCGAATGTTGAACCAGACTTGCATCCCAGGGATGAAGCCCACTTGATCATGGTGGATAAGCTTTTTGATGTGCTGTTGCATACGGTTTGCCAGTATTTTATTGAGGATTTTTGCATCGATGTTCATCAGGGATATTGGTCTAAAATTCTCTTTTTTTGTTGTGTCTCTGCCAGGCTTTGGTATCAGGATGATGTTGGCCTCATAAGATGAGTTAGGGAGGATTCCCTGTTTTTCTATTGATTGGAATTGTTTCAGAAGGAATGGTACCAGCTCCTCCTTGTACCTCTGGTAGAATTCAGCTGTGAATCCATCTGATCCTGGACCTTTTTTCGTTGGTAGGCTATTAATTATTGCCTCAATTTCAGAGCCTGCTATTGATTTATTCAGGGATTCAACTTCTTCCTGGTTTAGTCTTGGAAGAGTGTAAGTGTCCAGGAAATTATCCATTTCTTCTAGATTTTCTAGTTTATTTGCGTAGAGGTGTTTATAGTATTCTCTGATGGTAGTTTGTATTTCTGTGGGGTCGGTGGTGATATCCCCTTTATCACTTTTTATTGCGTCTATTTGATTCTTCTCCCTTTTCTTCTTTATTAGTCTTGCTATCGGTCTGTCAATTTTGTTGATCTTTTCAAAAAACCAACTCCTGGATTCATTGATTTTTTGGAGGGATTTTTGTGTCTCTATCTCCTTCAGTTCTGCTCTGATCTTAGTTATTTCTTGCCTTCTGCTAGCTTTTGAATGAGTTTGCTCTTGCTTCTCTAGTTCTTTTAATTGCGATGTTAGAGTGTCAATTTTAGATCTTTCCTGCTTTCTCTTGTGGGCATTTAGTGCTATAAATTTCCCTCTACACACTGCTTTAAATGTGTCCCAGAGATTCTGGTATGTTGTATCTTTGTTCTCATTGGTTTCAAAGAACATCTTTATTTCTGCCTTCATTTTGTCATGTACCCAGTAGTCATTCAGGAGCAGGTTGTTCAGTTTCCATGTAGTTGAGCGGTTTTGATTGAGTTTCTTAGTCCTGAGTTCTAGTTTGATTGCAGTGTGGTCTGAGAGACAGTTTGTTACAATTTCTGTTCTTGTACATTTACTGAGGAGTGCTTTACCTCCAACTATGTGGTCAATTTTGGAATAAGTGCGATGTGGTGCTGAGAAGAATGTATATTCTGTTGATTTGGGGTGGAGAGTTTTATAGATGTCTATTAGTTCTGCTTGCTGCAGAGATGAGTTCAATTCCTGGATATCCTTGGTAATTTTCTGTCTCGTTGATCTGTCTAATGTTGACAGTGGAGTGTTGAAGTCTCCCATTATTATTGTATGGGAGTCTAAGTCTCTTTTTAAAGCTCTAAGGACTTGCTTTATGAATCTGGGTGCTCCTGTATTGGGTGCATATATATTTAGGATAGTTAGCTCTTCCTGTTGAATTGATCCCTTTACCATTATGTAATGGCCTTCTTTGTCTCTTTTGATTTTTGATGGTTTAAAGTCTGTTTTATCAGAGACTAGTATTGCAACCCCCGCTTTTTTTTGTTCTCCATTTGCTTGGTAAATCTTCCTCCATCCCTTTATTTTGAGCCTATGTATGTCTCTGCGTGTGAGATGGGTCTCCTGAATACAGCAGACTGATGGGTCTTGACTCTTTATCCAGTTTGCCAGTCTGTGTCTTTTAATTGGAGCATTTAGTCCATTTACATTTAAGGTTAAGATTGTTATGTGTGAACTTGATTCTACCATTATGATATTAACTGGTTATTTTGCTCGTTAGTTGATGCAGTTTCTTCCTAGCCTTGATGGTCTTTACATTTTGGCATGTTTTTGCAATGGCTGGTACTGGTTGTTCCTTTCCATGTTTAGTGCTTCCTTCAGGGTCTCTTGTAAGGCAGGCCTAGTGGTGACAAAATCTCTAAGCATTTGCTTATCTGTAAAGGATTTTATTTCTCCTTCACTTATGAAACTTAGTTTGGCTGGATATGAAATTCTGGGTTTAAAATTCTTTTCTTTAAGAATGTTGAATATTGGCCCCCACTCTCTTCTGCCTTGTAGAGTTTCTGCCAAGAGATCTGCTGTTAGTCTGATGGGCTTCCCTTTGTGGGTAACCCGACCTTTATCTCTGGCTGCCCTTAAGATTTTTTTCTTCATTTCAACTTTGGTGAATCTGGCAATTATGTGTCTTGGAGTTGCTCTTCTCGAGGAGTATCTTTGTGGTGTTCTCTGTATTTTCTGGATTTGAATGTTGGCCTGCCCTACTAGGTTGGGGAAGTTCTCCTGGATGATATACTGAAGAGTGTTTTCCAACTTGGTTCCATTTTCCCCCTCACTTTCAGGCACCCCAATCAGACGTAGATTTGGTCTTTTTACATAATCCCATACTTCTTGCAGGCTTTGTTCATTTCTTTTTCTTCTTTTTTCTTTTGGTTTCTCTTCTCGCTTCATTTCGTTCATTTGATCCTTAATCGCTGATACTCTTCCAGTTGATCGAGTCGGTTACTGAAGCTTGTGCATTTGTCACGTATATCTCGTGTCATGGTTTTCATCTCTTTCATTTCGTTTATGACCTTCTCTGCATTAATTATTCTAGCCATCAATTCTTCCACTTTTTTTTCAAGACTTTTAGTTTCTTTGCGCTGGGTACGTGATTCCTCCTTTAGCTCTGAGAAGTTCGATGGACTGAAGCCTTCTTCTATCATCTCGTCAAAGTCATTTTCCATCCAGCTTTGATACGTTGATGGCGATGAGCTGCACTCCTTTGCCGGAGGAGATGCGCTCTTATTTTTTGAAATTCCAGCTTTTCTGCCCTGCTTTTGCCCCATCTTTGTGGCTTTATGTGCCTCTGGTTTTTAACGGAAGATATTTCCTTTTTCACCATAGCCCTCTATGGGCTTCCAAATATCACTTAGCAAATTTCACGAGAACAGTCTTAGTGAACGACTTCTTGAGGGGAAAGCTGTAACTCTGTGAGATGAATTAAGAGAATAAATGCAGTTTCTCAGACAGCTTCTTTTCGGTTTTTATCTTAGTATATTTCCTTTTTCTGCATAGGCCTCTATGGGCTTCCAAATATCACTTTGCAAATTCCACAAAAACAGTCTTAGCGAAAGGTTTCTTGAGGGGAAAGCTGTAAATCTCTGAGATGAATTAACAGAACACAAAGCAGTATGTCAAAAAGCTTCCTTTCAATTTTTATCTTAGGATATTCATTTTTTCACCATAGCCTTCTGAGGGCTTCCAAATACCACTTTGTAAATTCCACAAGAACAGACTTACTGAAAGGCTTCTTGAGGGGAAAGCTGTAACTCTGTGAGATGAATTAACAGAACACAAAGCAGTTTCTCAGAAATCTTCTTTCCAGTTTTTAACTGAAGATATTTCCTATTTAACCATAGCCCTCTATGGGCTTCCAAATATTACATTGCAAATTCTACAAGAACACTCTTAGCGAAAGGCTTCTTCAGGGGAAAGCTGTAACCCTGTGAGATGAATTAACAGAACACAAAGCAGTTTCTCAGTAAGCTCCTTTCCAGTTTTTAACTGAAGATTTTTCCTTTTTAACCATAGCCTTCTTTTGATTCCAAATATCACTTTGCAAACACCACAACAACAGTCTTAGCAAAAGGCTTCTTGAGGGGAAAGCTGTAACTTGGTGAGATGTATTAACAGAACACACGGCAGTTTCTCAGAAAGCTTTTTTCCAGTTTTTAACTGAAGATATTTCCTTTTTCACGATAGCCCTCTATGGGCTTCCAAATATCACTTTGCAAACTCCACAAGAACAGTCTTAGTGAACGGTTTATGGAGGGGAAAGCTGTAAATTTGTGAGTTAACTAACAGAATACAAAGCCGTTTCTCAGAAAGCTTCTTTACGGTTTTTTTCTTAGGATACTTCCATTTACAGCATAGCCGTCTAAGGGTTTCAAAATAGCACTTTGCATATTCCTCAAGAACAGTCTTAGCGAAAGGCTTCTTCAGGAGAAAGCTGTAACTCTCTGAGATGAATTAACAGAACACACAGCAGTTTCTCAGAAAGCTTCATTTCAGTTTTTATCTTAGGATATTTCCTTTTTCACCATAGCTCTCTATGGACTGCCACATATCACTTTGCAAATTCCACGAGAACAGTCTTAGCGAAAGGCTTCTTGAAGGGAAAGCTGTAAGTCTGTAACTGAATTAACAAAACATAAAGTAGTTTCTCAGAATTCTTCTTACCTGTTTTATTGGAAGATATTTCCTTTTTCTCCATAGCCCTCTATGGGCTTCCAAGTATCACTTTGGAAATTCCACAAGAACAGTCTTAGCGAAAGGCTTCTTGAGGAGTAAGCTGTAACTCTGTGAGATGAATTAACAGAACACAAAACAGTTCCTCCGAAAGATTCTTTCCAGTTTTTAACGGAAGAAGTTTCCTTTTTCACCGTAACCCTCTATGGGCTTCCAATTATCATTTTGCACATTACACAAGAACAGACTTAGCGAAAGCCCTCTTAAGGGGAAAGCTGTAACTCTGTGAGATGAATTAGCAGAACACAAAGCAGTCTCTCAGAAACCTTCTTTCCAGTTTTTAACTGCAGATATTTCCTTTTTTCACCATAGCCCTGTATGGGCTTCCAAATATCACTTTGCAAATTCCACAAGAACAGTCTCAGCGAAGGGCTTCTTGAAAGGAAAGCTGTAACATGGTGAGATGTATTCACATAACACACGGCTGTTTCTCAGGAAGCTTATTTCCAGTTTTTAATGGAAGATATTTCCTTTTTCACAATAGCCCTCTAAGGGCTTCCAAATATCACTTTGGAAATTTCACAAGAACAGTCTTAGTGAACGGCTTCTTGAGGGGAAAGCTGTAAGTCTGTGAGATGAAATAACAGAACACAAAGCAGTTTCTCAGAAAGCTTCTTTACGGTTTTTATCTTAGGATAATTCCATTTTCACTATAGACCTCTATGGGCTTCCAAATATCACTTTTCGAATTCCACAAGAACAGTCTTAGCGAAAGGCTTCTTGAGGGAAAAGTTGTAACTCTGTGAGATGAATTAACAGAACACAAAGAAGTTTCTCATAAAGCTTCTTTCCAGTTTGTAAGAGAAGATATTTCCTTTTTCACCACAGCCCTCTATGGACTTCCAAATATCACTTTGCAAATCACACAAGAACAGTCTTAGTCAACGGCCTCTTGAGGGGAAAGTTGTAACTCTGTGAGATGAACTAAGAGAACACAAAGCATTTTCTCAGACAGCTTCTTTTCGGTTTCTATCTTAGGATATTGCCATTTGCATCGCAGCACTCTATGGGCTTTGAAATATCACTTTGCAAATTCCACAAGAATAGACTTAGTGAAAGGCTTCTTGAGGGGAAAGCTGTAACTCTGTTAGATGAATTAACAGAACACAAAGCAGTTTCTCAGAAAGCTTCTTTCAAACAGTTAACTGAAGATATTTCCATGTTCACCATACCCCTTACGAGCTTCCAAATATCACTTAGCAAATTCCACAAGAACAGCCTTAGTGAAAGACGTCTTGAGGGGAACGCTGTAACTCTGAGATGAATTAACAGAACACAAAGCAGTTTCTCAGAAAGCTTCTTTAGAGTTGTTAACGGAAGATTTTTCCTTTTTCACCATAGCCCTCTAAGGACTTCCAAATTTCACCTTGCAAATTCCACAAGAACAGTCTTAGCGAATGGTTTCTTGAGGAGAAAGCTGTAACTCTGTGAGATGAATTAACAGACCACAAAGTAGTTTTCCAGAAAGATTCCATCCAGTGTTTAACGGAAAATATTTCCTTTTTTAACTTATCCCTCTACGGGCTTCCAAATATCACTTTGCAAATTCCACAAGAACAGTCCTAGCGAAAGGCTTCTTGAGGGGAAAGCTGTAACTCTGTGAGATGAAGTAACAGAATACAAAGCAGTTTCGCAGAAAGCTTCTTTCCAGTTTTTAACTGAACATATTTCCTTTTTCACCGTAGCCCTCTATAGGCTTAAAAAATCACTTTGCAAATTCCACAAGAACAGCCCTAGCGAAAGGTACTTGAGGGGGAAGTGTAAATTTGTGAGTTAACTAACAGTATACAAAGCAGTTTCTCAGAAAGCTTCTTTACTGTTTTTGCCTTAGGAGACTTCCATTTTCACCATTGCCATCTAAGGGTTTCGAAATATCACTTTGCATATTCCACAAGAACAGTCTTAGCGAAAGGCTTCTTGAGGGGAAAGCGGTAACTCTGTGAGGTGAATTAACAGAACACAAAGAAGTTTCTCAGAAAGGTTCATTTCACTTTTTATCTTAGGATATTTCCTTTTTCACCATAGCTCTCTATGGGATTCCAAATATCACTTTGCAAATTCCACAAGAACAGTCTTAGAGGAAGAGTTCTTGAGGAGAAAGCTGTAGCTCTGTGAGATTAATTAACAGAACACAAGGCAGTTTCTTAGAAAGCTTCTTTCCAGTTTTCAACTGAAGATATTTCCTTTTTCACCATAACCCTCTATGGGCTTCCAAATATCACTTTGCAAGTTTCACTAGAACAGTCTTAGTGAACGGATGCTTGAGGGTAAATCTCTAACTCTGTGAGATGAACTAACAGAAAACAAAGCAGTTTCTGAGAAAGCTTCTTTTCGGTTTTTTTCTTAGGATATTTCCATTTTCACCATAGCCCTCTATGGGCTATCAAATATCACCTTGCAAATTCCACAAGAAGCGTCTCAGTGAAAGGCTTCTTGAGGGAAAAGTTGTAACTCTGTGAGATGAATTAACAGAACACAAAGCAGTTTCTCAAAAAGCTTCTTTCCAGTTTTTAACGGGAGATATTTCCTTTTTCACCATAGCACTCTATGGTCTCCCAAATATAACATTGCAAATTTCACAAGAACAGACTTAGTCAACGGCCTCTTGAGGGGAAAGCTTTAACTCTGTGAGATGAACTAACAGAACACAAAGCAGTTTCTCAGACAGATTCTTTTCGGTTTTTAGCTTAGAATATTGCCATTTTC